>NC_143261.1:78325391-78628421 GCF_984573655.1 Nuphar pumila | reverse complement strand
GGGCTTGGATTTGGATCCGGATCTAGATCCAAAATCCAAACTCATACCCAAAAAAAATTTGGAACAAGACTTGGATCGAATCCAGATTTGAGTAGGACCTAAATAGAACCAAAATCCATAAAAATTAGGATCCTAGTCCTTGGATCCAATCCAACTCCGGATCCATTTCGACAAACTGCTTACTTTTCAGAAAAATGCGATTTTCAGGCAAACCAGAACTCGAAATCAGGAAAACAAGATATCATGGCTCTCATAATTTCGATATGCATCCAATGATATATTACACGCATATAAAATTCAGCATTTTGCCTGAAAATAACCCGAATTTCGCTTTAATTTAAAGGTCGAAATTAAAATTCTTTCTCATGTTTCGTTTGGCTCGCCTCAACCTTGTCGATGAGACCTGGGTCAAGCCCAGACTCAAAGACATCAGTCTAAAAATCAAGCCTCAAACAATTTTCGACAAAAAATCAAATTTAACTAAGTATAAAAATATGCGATGTTACACTTGATTTGGTATAATAAATCTTAGAAGAAAAGTTTGATATAGGACAGAGTTCCTTGCCATTTGAGCATCTTCCCGTGTAATGATTGATATGGAATTCCATATGTTCTCATGGTAGTCTAATATTCCAGTACCTGTTTCCGTGATATTCCTTTCATGTTTCCAGTGGTAATACTTGAATGCACTTGCTGTATATTGTTCAGATGCTTCTTTTTTAGTTATCCATGGATTTTTTTTTTTGTGTTTTTTGCTCTACTGACATGATGAAAAGAAAATCTGTTACTCATTATAAAAATTTATATTGAATCCATTTCATGGTGTCTGGTTTATCATGGTTTTACAATTTTGTGGTTAATATCTTGGTATTCCATTCATTTTAGTAAAACGTGCTGTTATTAGCTTTCTTTGTAGGATGCGAGATTTTGTTTTAAATTTTAGTAATTCCAACTAGAGGATGCAAGTGTTGTTCCAACTAGAGATTGCAAGAGTAGCTGTGCCTCATAATCTTTTGTCATGTAATCATATGCCCTATTTTAATTTGATAATGCATGTGATGTGATCCTAAACACCAGTGTCTCCTCCAAAGGTGGGGGACAAGAAGTATATCTGGCTGAAGCTCCAGGCTTTGAAGTGATTAACTAATAGTCTGTTAATCTGCCTTTGATGCATGTCATGGTTTTCAATCAGGTTTTGTGGGTTGAGCTCATTAAGGACTTCATGGGTAGTAGCGCAGATGAACTATGAAGTAGATAAGATCTTACATGCTCAAACTCAGTTCTAAAACGTTTAAAAACTGAAAAAACCATTCTTCTTAAAATTGGTTTTGTTTCAAAGAAATATCATGTGCAAATTTCTGCTTAGGCTGAGATCAGCAAATTTATTCCCCCTCACAACATAAGATTCACTAATAGTTTAGACTTCTCGTTTGGTTGTCCTAATATTTTCTTGGATACAAAATTTATTGCCAAATTCACATTTGAAAAATTTTCATGAATCATTAGACCTTCTTTAATTTGGCAAAGCTAACACATATCGAATCACATCCACACTGCTTATTATCCATGATGAAACTCAAGCATTACCAACTCTCCAATATAGTTTGTTGTGCTCAGTCTAATGGGAATACAGTAATCAAATATTTATCTCATTCTCCCAGTCTTTAAGTTCCTCGCCATTACAGAACAAGAGTAGAAGAATCACTAAGGAGCAGACACAACAGTCCCAGCATCTCAACAAATTTTAAGTATAACAGCATTCAACAACCAGCAGGAACTGTTTGAGCAGATATTAAAGTAAGAAACATAAATCCGATTCAGTTAACGGGCAACAGACTTCATAACCCTCACTTATTCACTGTTGCATGGGCGTAGATCACCTGATTTGGGGGGCATGTGTAAAATTAATTTGGTTAATATTTTGTAGGGAACACAAAAGGGAAAATGTGATCCAATATATTTATTGCTGCCATAAGTTATTCTCAATGACCCCAGAAATAAGTTAGTCTCAATGACCCCAGAAATCACAAATCTCAGCATTCACCAGCCAAGATTAGAAAGAAGTCGACCTCAGATATAGAACATCTTCAGACAGAGTCCAATGAAAGCTGAAATGACCAGAGGCAGTACCGTGGGTAAACATATAGCATAAAACATTACTCTATGATTGGCCGAACTTAAAAATAATAGAAGAGGGTGAGGGTAGCAAAGTAGAATTTATGATACCAACTTGATCCAGTAAGAAGTCATACCAGAACATTAACAGATGGGAACAATAGTTATGGTACCAGATTTACTTCAAACACCTTAGGTGTAAGGGAGCCTAAATCATGATTGATGGCATAAAAAAAAAGTGAGAAATTAGTCCAGGTTTGATGAAATACGCAAGCTAGGGATCTGATGCGATCTGCCTACTCTTTGATACCATTTTATCGAGTCTGAGGGCAAGAGAGCAATACTTGTAAAACCATTATTTTATTACATTCAATGGTCAGTAAAACTCTCATATAACTGGACACAAGTAACAATGGTCAATAGAATGAATAGCCCTTGCACACCAGGGTATTTACAAAAGAAAGAGATAAATAAAATGATGAAACTACCCCCTACAAAAATGAAGATATTTACACAGGATGGATAAATACATACAACTTAAAACAAAAGCTTTTTGTTTTAGATACTATCATTGACGGTTCTGCAGATCTCCAAAAAGTGGAAGGAGAACTGGTTCTTAGAGAGAGATTTAAGTAACCACACCACCAGATGTCATCTTAGTTGGAAAATTTGTAATTAGATTAGAGTTTTTCTTCATGTTTGGACATGATCTTCAAAAAAAATCTGAAAAATTGTTTGGCATATGTTGCACCATATTTTGCAATAAAACTATGGCACCTTCTCTTTTCATCCATACGACTGTTTAAGAATAAAGTTGATAGGATCCATTTTGATGCAGAAATTTTTGAATGGATTTATAGTTTGAAATACTGGTGATGTTTTGTAAATCCGACCCTCGATATGTGATCTCTATAGCTGGAAAACTTGTATTGGAGTTTTTAATGTTTGGATAGGACTTCAAAGAAACCTAAAAACTGATGGCATATATTGCACCAAACTTTACAATAACAGTAGCACAGTTTATCTGCTCATCCATATGATTGTTCTCTAGGACAATCAGACTGTTAGGGACATTTTTGATAGAGATTTTAGAAGAGTTTTGTAGTAAAATATTTTAAAAAATTATTGGCTAGAGCATGTGAATATGCTAAAGATTTGGGGCAAAATAAGTTGAAAATTCCAATAACTATCTCCTCAAATATCATGTTGTTTTGAAAAAATTGTAAAGCAAATAACTTTATGTCACGAGTACCCTTGCTTCTCCTTTGTCTATTTTTTATAAAAAAATTGTTTCTTTTGTTCAAATAATTGATCTAAAACATGTTATTTTAGTAAAGAAGCAGTGGTAAACACACCTGCTGGTTCAAATTAAGAAAAAAAACAAAGAAACTGAGGTTTTGAGCTGGTTAGGATTGGTTAGTCACAGAGTGCTTAGGGCCTCTCTCTCTCTCTCTTTTCTCTATCTATATATATTGTGTCCAAAGATGCCTTGATGTTATCACAGTAATATTGTGATTCTTATATTTAACTTTGTTTTGTTCTAAATTTCAAGAAAGTTTTTCTTTTTCTGCATATTTCTTAACAAGATCTATCCTATCTTTTAAACTAATATGTCTGTATCAATGATGTGAGATTTTCTTGTTATTTTTCTAAGTTCTATGGGACCCAACTACCCAAGAAAATGCCTTGTTGAGATATTACTGAAACTGGTATTCGTGACTGTGACATGTACACACACTCGCCCACAAACAAACATATACATGCACACAATCATGCACACACTCTCATGCATACATTATAGATATGTATATATTTATGTATGCATTTTTGTATATAATTGTTACAGATATAGATTTTTGTCCAGAATGATTGTAGAAATGAGAAGGCCAACAAATATTCATTATCGAGATGCACATTTGATTATGATATGTTGTGGGTCTATCTAAAACAATGAGAAAAAAAGAAAATAGGGGAAAAAATAAAAATAGACAAGAGGCTAACCAATAATATATAATTTGTTTTAACTGTTTAGCATGTGTGTGTGTGCACGTGTATGCATGTGTACATGTGTTGATCTTTATCAATTTGTATTTTTCTGTACCTATCTTTACTGTTTTGTTTTGCAGTTTGTGAGTTCCTTGAAGGATAACTTGAATGCAGAGGTGGTCTTAGGAACTGTTACCAATGTTAAGGAAGCATGTGCTTGGCTTGGATACACGTATCTTTTTATCAGAATTAAAGCTAACCCCCTTGCATATGGAGTAGGATGGGAAGAGGTATTTCTAAAATGTTCTGTTCAGCCTACATCAACTTATTGTTATCTTCCAATCTTGGTATAGGGAATTCATCTTGATCGGCGCTGCTTATATCTGGATTGTATGATAATTCATGTATTTTGTTTGTTTTCTGTTACATATATTGTGGTTTCTCAGGATTAATGCTCCATCAGTGTTACTGGTCTTTCAGTATTTACTATCAATAGTTTTTACCTTTAAAGTTTTATATCTGGGATTACTGTGGCATCTTGTTGCTTATATTTCAGATGGATTTTGTGCTTATGTTCTAATATTTAAATATGCAATTTTATGAGCAATCTTGTCCATTCAAATGGATTTTTTCTGTGACTTATTGTAAAGAATGGAGAGCTTTAAGGGCTTGTTTGATGTCTTGTCCAAGATTGGATGGAATGAACTAATAAAACAGACAAAACACACGTTCTGTAACAACTGTAGCAAGTCCAATGCTTTTTTTTTTGCTGTGCGGACTATTGAAAGTCTATAAAATATAGTGTTGTGAAAATCTCTATAAAAAAGGATTTTGTGTATAAACACAATACTAGAAACACAAAGTGTGCACAAAGGCATAAAAGGAGAACTCTCACAAGTGCACAAAGGCACGGATACAAATGCACAAAGGCATAAAAGGAGAACTCTCACAAGTGCACAAAAGCACGGATACAAATGCACAAACGTAAAAAAATATCAACTTCAACATGTTGGGTCCCAAAAGAGGGCTTTACAAAAGTGTAAGTTACAAGGGGGTAACACCCCATATTTATAATACAAGGGAGAGAGGGAATGAGGGAGTGTTGGGCTCCCAACGGCTCTAAATAGAGCTGTTGGGAGTCCAACAGCTCTCTCTACTTTATGCTTTTTGACTTTGGTCAAAAAAGCATAAAGCCAAATAAGTCCAAAAACTAAACTAAAAAAGAAAAAGAAACCTAACCTAGTTAAATAAACTAACCTAATCCTAACTAAACTTAAAAGTAAACTAAAACTATGAAATTACATATTGAATTATGTTACATTATTTAACACCCCCCCTCAAACTTAGGGTGACATAACCGAAAGTTTGCCAAGAAGGAAGTTAAATCTTGGAGAGCACAACGCTTTGGCGAAGAAGTCTGCTAGTTGGTATTCTGATGTAACATATGGAAGGTCTATAGTTCTTCTTAAGTATTCTTCACGAACATAGTGGCAGTCCATCTCAATGTGCTTCGTGCACTCATGAAATGTGTGATTTTTGGCAATATAAATTGCACTTTTATTATCACAACATAGTTTTGTGGGCCCTTGAACTTGAATATTCATATCTTTCAGCAAGTTGCGAATCCAAACAATCTCCATGGTAGTAGATGCCATGGCTCTATATTCGGCTTCTGTGGATGAAAGTGAGACCTTATGTTGTTTCTTGCATCTCCAAGAAATTAAAGATTCCCCTAAAAAAATACAAAAACCAGTAGTGGAGTGACGGTTATTTGGGTCACCTCCCCAATCAGAGTCAGTATAAGCAATTAAATTCAATTAAGAAGAAGAAGATAGAAATACCCCATTGTTTACTGTACCCTTTATGTATCTGATGATGCGGAGAATGACACTCATATGAACTGAAGTAGGTGCATGTTGAAACTGACTAGCAACATGTAGAGCATGAGAAATATCAGGCCTCGTAATGCTGAGATACGTTAAAGATCCAACCAGTTGCCGGTAAGGTGTGGGATCTTTTAAGAGAATCCCATCATCAATCTTCATCTTTGAACCTACTATTTCAGGAGTTTCACAGACCTTGTCATCTGTGATTCCTGATCTGTCAAGAATCTCACAAGCAAGTTTAGTTTGAGACAAAAAATAGCCTCTGTGAGAATAGGCAACCTCAATTCCCAAAAAATATGTCAGAAATCCTAAGTCTGACATTTCAAATCTTGAAGCCAGGATAGATTTAATGCTCTTGATTCCTTTGACATCATCACCTGTTATTAACATATCATCAACATATAACAGTAATATAACAATCCCTGCATCAGATTTCTTAACAAACAATGAAGTGTCAGTATAACATGAAGTAAAACCATTTCCAGTCATTACATTGTTAAACCTATCGTGCCAAGTCATGGGAGCTTGTTTCAAGCCATAAAGAGCTTTATGAAGATGAAGAACTTTATTTTTAGGAATTTCCATACCAGGTGGAGCATCCATGTAGACTTCTTCATTAAGATCACCATTTAGAAATGCATTTTTGACATCCATTTGGTAAATATTCCATTTTCTAATGGAAGCAATGGTGACGAGACATCTAACAGTAACCATACGAGCTACTGGAGCAAATGTCTCTTCATAGTCAATCCCGTATTCTTGACTATACCCTTTAGCTACAAGACGAGCTTTATACCTCTCAAGAGAACCATCACTCTTTGTTTTGACTTTGAACACCCATCGGCATCCTATAGTTTTCTTTCCACTGGGAAGCGTTTGAAATTCCCAAGTGTTGGCTTTCCTAAGCGCTTTGAGTTCATTCTCCATGGCTTCTCTCCATTCAATACATCGTTTGACATCTTCAAAAATTTTTGGTTCAAAATATGAGTGAATGGCACTTAAGCAAGCCCGATATTTAGGAGAGAAAGAATCAAAAGATACGAATCTAGAGGGAGTTCTTCTAGTTCTCTCGGTTCTTCTAGGGTTTGAAATCATGTGAGGGGATAGATTCGCTAGGTTCACTATATTGCTCAATAGCACTTCTAAAGAGGAGTCTATCTCTATGAGTATAGGTGATAGGGTCTCTAGTTATATTTTCTTCTTGAGAGGTAGTAGGGTTAGAGTTATTGTTGATTTCAACCACTTCATTGTCACTGTTATATGTTGATTCATCATCACTAGAGATATCATCATCTTTAGATAAAAGATCAAAGAGAAATGAATAGTCAGCAATTTCTAAATGAGATTCATTCTTTTCAAAACCACTATCATTTTCTAAAAATGTGACATTCCTTGAGACATATAACTTATCATTTTTAGTATCATAACATCGAAACCCTTTTTGGGTTTCGGAGTAGCCAAGAAAAGCATAAGGAATGACTTTAGGTGGGAGTTTATCATTCTTATCTGTAAGGACAAAACACTTACAACCAAAAACTCTCAATCTATTATAATCGGGTTCTTTTTCATATAGAGTTTCGAAAGGAGAGATTTTATCTAAATTTTTGGATGGAAGACGATTAATAAGATAAACTGAAGCAAGAGCCGCTTCGGCCCAAATTTTTTTTGGAATACTTTGGTAAATAAGAAGGGTTCTAGTGGTTTCAATGATATGCCTATGCTTTCTTTCGGCTAACCCATTTTGTTGTGGGGTCTTAGGACATGATCTTTGATGGACAATATCATAGTCTTCAAGATATTTCTTAAATTCATTGGAAAGATATTCGCCTCCGGAATCGGTCCTAAAAATCTTTAAATTACTATTAAATTGATTCTTAATTATCATATGATATGATTTAAAACATGAAAACACTTCGTGCTTATGTTTAAGGAAATATATCCAACAATATCGAGAAAAATCTTCTACAAAAATCACATAATAGGTAAACCTCCCTTGGATATGACGGGTGTCGGTCCCCAAACATCCGAATGAACAATTTCAAAAGGTTTTGTTGTAAACATAGATCTTTGTTCAAAAGGCATACTTCTCATTTTTCCAAGAATACAATCATTACAAGAGAAAGTATTTTTACAAATATTTTTAATAAAATGCAAATAGGATAACTTGGTGATGTTGGGATGACCAAGTCTTTTGTGCCAAACATTTATGTCTTTATGTTGGGCCACATTACAAAAAGGGGTTTTAGGGATTTGGAGAGAATCCACATAGTACAAGTCTCCCTTCCTACAGCCTTCCCCAATCAACTTCCCGGACCGGTGATCCTGTATTAAACACTTATTAGATGAAAATTGAATGTCACATCCAAGGTTCGAGAGTTGAGAGACGGAAAGTAAGTTCAAATTCAATTTAGGTATAAATCTAATTTTGGGAATAAAAAAATTTTGAGTTTCAAAGTTTCCAATCCCCTTAATTTCAAGAGAAGTGCCATCCGCAGTTGAAACAAACGATAGTGATAAACTTTTAGAATATTCAGAAAGAGAAGAGATGTTTGGAGACATATGAAAAGATGCACCCGAATCTAAAAGCCAAGAAGTTTTACCTGGAGGAGAAGGAGTGGATACGGCGGCACCGGAAATAGGTCCCTTAAGAAGAGGTTGAAGTGCTTCCATAATTTGATTTAGAGAGAGAGCTCCACTTGTAGATTCCTCTTTTTGTGATTGAGATGTGGTTGCCATTGCAAGTAGTTTCTTCCATTTAGGACAAACCGGTTTGATGTGACCGAGTTCCTTGCAAAAGTGGCACACAATTTTGCTATTGTCCCTTCTTCCGCCTTGACCACCATTGTATCCTTGATTTTGTTTTTTAAAGTGAGGAGGTTTATATGTCCTCATGTTGTTGCCAGGCCTAGACACGACATTAGCTCCATCACATTCATCTTGATTTGTGGGCATTGCAAGAACACTTGGATTTTGCTTGCTAATGCCCATACAAGTTTCCTCTCCACTTAACTTGGTAATAACATCTTCAATGGAAGGAGATGTGAAAGCAGATAGAAGAGAGGACCGAATTTGTTCAAATTCGGGTCGAAGACCATTTAGGAAGTTAAAGAAGTGATCTTCCTCTAATTGCTTGTATCTAAGTTCAATAGCTTCGCCACTCCACTTGGGCTCAAGCATGGCAAGCTCATCCCAAATAGAGGATAATTCAGCCAAGTACTCACGAATAGACATCTCATTTTGTTGTAGGGTCAAGGCCCTCTTTTGAAGATAGTACTTGTGAGATAAGTCTCGTGAAGTATACATCTTTTCAAGATAATGCCAAGCTTCGGAGGCTTTCTTGAATTTGATGATATTGGCATTGATCTTGGTTTCAACGGATGAGAAGATCCAAGATAGGATCTTGAAGTTTCTCATTTCCCATTCCTCATGTTTCTTTAAATATTCTTCAAAAGCTTTTTGTCTTTCTTCTCCTTCAAGAATTTTGATTTCTCCTCTTTCAACCATCGTAATTTTTGGTTCGGGTTCCGTTATGGAACCTTGAACATATCCCCAAAGCCCCTTTCCTTTAATATGAGCTTCCATATTTTCGGCCCATACATGATAATTGGAACCATTGAGCTTAAAGCCAAGAGAGAAATGAGAGTCTTTTTCACCTATTAGAGAGATAAGATGAACGAGAAAAATACGTACCACAAAGAGATTTTAACTCTTACTTGTTGTAGTAATCTTTCAAAATATTTGATGAAGAGAAGCCTTCACGCCAATCTCGAAAAAATTGAAGGCACACTTTTCGAGGCACTCAATATTGCGAAGAATCACAAGACTTTCCTTCTCAAGCAACCTTGCTCTGATACCATGTGAAAATCTCTATAAAAAAGGATTTTGTGTATAAACACAATACTAGAAACACAAAGTGTGCACAAAGGCATAAAAGGAGAACTCTCACAAGTGCACAAAGGCACGGATACAAATGCACAAAGGCATAAAAGGAGAACTCTCACAAGTGCACAAAAGCACGGATACAAATGCACAAACGTAAAAAAATATCAACTTCAACATGTTGGGTCCCAAAAGAGGGCTTTACAAAAGTGTAAGTTACAAGGGGGTAACACCCCATATTTATAATACAAGGGAGAGAGGGAATGAGGGAGTGTTGGGCTCCCAACGGCTCTAAATAGAGCTGTTGGGAGTCCAACAGCTCTCTCTACTTTATGCTTTTTGACTTTGGTCAAAAAAGCATAAAGCCAAATAAGTCCAAAAACTAAACTAAAAAAGAAAAAGAAACCTAACCTAGTTAAATAAACTAACCTAATCCTAACTAAACTTAAAAGTAAACTAAAACTATGAGATTACATATTGAATTATGTTACATTATTTAACAAGTGTATCATAATTTTATGTAAATTTACTTGTTAGACTAATGTGTACATACCCTGTAAAGAAGGGGTATACTAGCCTTTTTGATTTCTTTTCCTTTTGATGTCTCTAGTAGGGCCGATCCCTTATTTTTGTAACGAGCTCTCATTTTACGAGCGCTATGGAATAGAACATTCTATTCTCTCCTTCGTATTACCTTCTCCACTAACCCTATTCTCTCTCCCTCAATTTTCTGCACATTTAAACATGGTATCAGAGCCTGTTCGAGGTCGTGAGAGGAGGGTTCATCCTGAAGCTGCGCAAAGGCCTGCTGACATCATCTTTGAAGGGTTGGGCTGTATGGACGTTTGAGATTTGTCACATCTGAAGGCAACACCGGGTAGATCATGATTTTAGATGATTTGTGTGTAAAAATCATCTTCGTTGGAGGCATGGTTGATTTAATATGTTTTTGCTTCTGATTTTTCAAAAGTGGCATGAACAATAACCAGATTTGGTTTTTTTGCTCAATCTGTGTGAATCGGTGGGTATTTAAGGCCCATATTGGATGCTTCTAGGTCGTTTTGACCTTGAATCATTATTGTGGTTGTGTGGTGCTCTTGTTTTTCATTTTGGGAGCGCTCTATCGAAGTTTTGGCTTGCTCTAGCTTGCAATAACCCATTTTTCTGCAGTTTTGGTTCAGATTCACTGTGGTACAATGTTGGGTCATTGTTATTTGGTGTAAAATCTGTGTGAAAGTGGTTTGTGAAGGGTCTTGGTGATATTGGTTGTGGTTGTAGTGTTTTTTTAAAAGATTTGAATAAGATTTGGGGCATTTTAGCTTGCAGTAGGCTATTCTTGGGTTTTTTTTCAAGGTGTCTACTGCATGTATATTGGTGAGGTTGTGCTGCATTTGTGTGGAATCAGAATTTTTATGCATAAATCAGCATATTGAGGGGTTCATTTGTGCCGTGTGTTATCCATTTGACTCTTGAAGTGCCTCTAGTTCTTTCTTTTGTTGGTAAACTCAATCCCTTCGACTTTCTTGGTAATATTTATTGTGAGTGGTATCATAGATAAGGAAGAGATTCAAATCATCCCAGTTAAATGGGACCAACTATGCATATTGGGCTGATTTTTTGGAAGTGGTGGTGGTTGGAATAAGGTTGAGAGACTATTTAGATGGTTTAAAAGTAAAACCTGAAGCCTCTCATGAGGGCTTTGATAAATCTATAGAGGAATGGGTTATGAACAATACAAGAGT
The DNA here is from genome assembly GCF_984573655.1 of Nuphar pumila. Taxonomy (NCBI): domain Eukaryota; kingdom Viridiplantae; phylum Streptophyta; class Magnoliopsida; order Nymphaeales; family Nymphaeaceae; genus Nuphar; species Nuphar pumila. Next base: position 78,616,813 of record NC_143261.1, on the reverse strand, counting down.
CAAAGTTTGAATTCTTGGGTTCGTGGAACCAAGAATTACCATGAATATTTCAAAATTTCATGTGGCAAAAAAAACTTGAACATATCTCGGGCAAGTCTATAAACAAGAGAATTGGCCAAGACATTATTAACTCACTCAAGAGTTGATAAGTATGCGACAGGGGAGTAAGTCAATTGAAGAATTCTACTTTGATATGTAGAGAATTTGGGATGCACTTGCATTGATGGAGGGACAAAAGAAATGTGAGAAGTGTACAAAATGTGTATCTTGCACTTCATGTCAAACTTGTTTGGGGATCATTAATCAACACAGGGAGATTGACAGAGTTATTGAGTTTCTCGTGGCTCTTAGACCAGAATTTGATGGGACAATGAGCGCTATCTTGTATCGTTCTCACTTACCACCTATGACCCAAGTCATTGCTCAGTCAATTGCAGAAAGGGCTAATATAGTTTCTTGATTCATTATCTTCTGGGGATAATGTCATGGTAGTCCCTAGGCAGATAGGTGGCAGAATGGGTGGAAGAGGCAGTGGCAGGACTGGAGGACGAGGGGAGATGAGATTTGGTGTAAGATGTGACCTTAGCTTTGTTCAGTGTCACTATTGCAAGGGTTTTGGTTGTACGAAGAATTACTGTCCCATTCTCAGGAAGAAGAATGATGGTGTATATGCGGCTTCTACTGAGAGTGATTATGTAATTCTCAAGGAGGAGCAATCAGGTGGTTCTTCATCAATTGGTGGTAAAGTGATGGATAGTGTGCAACTTTAGAGATTAGAGCAGGTTCAACAGAAAATTCAACATCAAATCCAACAATTGTAGCTTCTTGCTCAATCCGTCGTTTGTCCTTCCTCTGCCACTCCTGCTTCCTCCTCAAGTACTGCTTTCTCAGGTATATTAGGTTCTTCCTCTGGTTGGCTAATAGACTCTGAGCCTTCATGCCATATGATACCTCATGAGTCTGTCTTAGTCGACTGCTGTCCCTGCAGTGACACCTTTCACACTGCAGATGATTCTTCTATGTCTGTTTCAAAAGTAGGTTCTATTACTTATGATTCTTATCCTGATAGTAAATTCAATATTTCTCAAGTTAATCATGTTCCATCTCTTGCCATGAATCTCATTTCTATGGGTCAAATTACCAAACTTAACTGTAATGTCATCTCTTCTGTTGGTTATGCTGTGCATGATCAATCGTCAGGGAAGAAGATTGAGATTGACTATAGAAAAAGAGATTTGTACTATCTGGATTTGATTGATATGAGGAAACATAAGAGAGTTCAAACCAGATATGGAGCTTCAATTTTGGATGAATTTGTTTTGTGGTACCTGAGACAGGGTGCATATTTCTAGCTCTAGGTTGCAAAGTTTACTGTCCTCAAGAAGTTTTGAAAAATACAAGCTAGTTATGTCAAATCATGTTAAGGTTTATGTGTGTTGTAAATTGGCCAAGAGTCATGCTTTGCCATTCAAGTCTAGTGATAGAGAATCAGAAAGTCCTTTTGATTTGGTACATTCAGATGTATGGGGTCCTTCTGTTATGTCAAAAGGAGGATCATCCTATTTTGTGACTTTTGTAGATGATTGCAGAAGGTTTGCATGGATATATTTTATGAAAAATAGAAGTGTTTTTTTGAAATCTTTAAAAATTGTTGTGTGATGGTTGAGAATCAAGTTGTAGCTAAGATCAAAACACTAGTAATGACTCTGGGGTGAATATATTAGTTATGTGTTTGAAAAATTCCTGCAAGAGAGAGGTGTGATTCATCAAAATTATCATCCTTATACTCCTGAGCAAAATGGTGTAGTTGAGAGGAAAACAAACATATGTTGGAAACAACAAGAGCTCTTCTGTTTGGTGGAGAGATACCTAAAGTGCTTTGGGTAGATGCAGTTCAACTAAGCATTTATCAAATAAATCGTATGCCGTATAGCGTACTTAAAAACATCTCCTTTTCAGAAACTGTATGAAAAAGTTTCAAATTATGATATGTTAAAGGTATGTGGTTGTGTATGTTTTGTTTTGTTAGCTGTAAGATACAAGGACAAGTTATCTCCTAAAGCTATCAAATGTTGTTTTCTTGGTTTTGCATAGTGTCAAAAAAGGATACAAGTGCTATTATCCGGTTGGAAAGAGAGTATGGGTATCGAGAATGTCCTATACTTTTGTCAGTATGGAGAAAAGTTGGAAAATGAGACTGACATGTCTTTTTTGGTTCCTTTTAAAGAACGAGAAGGTGAGAGAGAGAGAGGCTAGAGAGTCAAGGGGAGCAAGTTCTAGCTGAAGAAGATAAGTTGGGTTAAACATATTCAAGAAGACGTGAAGGTGTGATTGAAATTCCATTTTTTGATCAAGTGGAAGAGCAGGGAAGTTAAGAGGCCAATCTTGATCCAATTCCTATGACAACTTATTTGGGACATCAGCAACAAAACTTAGAGTTACCATCTTCTTCTTCCACGTCTTCTCAGGTACATAAAATTTCTAGACCTTCTATACTTCTGTCTCATTTGATGTCTTATGAGTCCTTTGCTCCTCATCATCATGTTTTCTTAGCCTTAATCAATTCTTATGTTGAGCCTCAGTCCTATGCAGAGGCAACGGGAAAGGAGTGACAAAAAGCCATGGTTGATGAAATGAATGCACTTAAAACAATGCAGGCATGAGAACTAGTAAAACCTCTAAAGAAAAATATCATTGGTAGCAAATGGGTGTACTAGGTAAAGACAAAGGCAGATGGGTCAGTCGAGAGATACAAAGCTAGATTGGTAGCCAAGGGGTACAATCAGCGTTTTGGCATTGATGTTGCAGAAACTTTTGCTCCTTTGGCTCATATGACCACAATTTGTATACTATCAGCAGTAGCTACAATGCATCAGTGAGATCTTTGGCAGTTAGATGTCAAGAATGCATTCTTCAATGATGATTTACAAGAAGTATATATGGAATTACCACAAGGATACTCAGATCTAGAAGACAGAGTGTGCAAGCTTCGCAGGGCTCTATATGGTCTCAAATAAGCACCTCGAGCTTGGTTTGAGAAGCTTAGTTCAACAATAAAGTCACTTGGTTTTGAGCAGAGTCATCATGATTCTGCCTTATTTGTGTCTTTCTTTGCTCTTTGAAGATGTATATTGCTTCTTTATATAGATGATATGGTTCTTACTAGAGATGATATAAAGAAGACTGAAGAGACCAAAAAGAAGTTGGCCAATATATTTGAGATGAAAGACTTGGGGCGTTTAAAGTATTTTTTTGGCCTTGAGATAACCTACTCTCCTAGGAGACTGTACTTGTCTTAACATAAATATGCTACAGATTTGGTTGTGAAAGCAAGATTGACTGATGACTCCAAACAAGTAAATTCTCCCATAGAGGCAGACTTGAAGATGAGAGCTGTTGATGGTGTTGGGCTAGCGGATCCTGTAGTATACATATTGTTAGTTGGGAGCCTTATATGTTTGACTATATCCCGACCAGATATAATTCATGCAGTTCATGTAGTGAGTCAATTTATGAATACTCCCAAATCAGTTCACTTGGCAGCCGTACTTAGGATTATCATGTATGTCAGAGATTCTATGCACTATGGCATGTTTTTCTCGTCTTCGTCTGACAAAGAGTTGAGAGCTTTCTGTGATGCTGACTTTGGAGGTTGAGCTAGAGATCAACTTTTCACTACGGGATTTTGTGTTTTTCTGGGAAGCTCTCTGATCTCATGGAAGAGCAAGAAACAACAAAGAGTTGCATTTCCACTGCAGAAGCTAAATACAGAGCGATGGTTCAACTTGTAGCTGAGAAGTTCCCAACTAGTACAAACTTCGGATATCCAAAGGAAAATCCGTGACAAAACCCAAAAACATTCAGGATGCGAGCTAAGAGCAGGAAAAAGGAATCTTGAAGTCATTTTGCAATCGCGCCATCGCCCGTGGTGTACCTAATCATCACCTGTATCCATAGAATGTGTTAGTTTTACGAAAAACTAGTAGGTGCACAAGAGAGACTACAAGAAACTGAATTAAGTACATTTAATTAAGCATGGTAAGCAGTTTAAAGCAGATATACAGTTAAACAGGTAAGCAGTTCAAAGATCGATTGAACAAAACGTATGTGTGATTAAACTTTTGTCTTCGCAAGAGTTTATATAGAACCATAAAAGGGTTTAGCAGAAGACTATAAGAAATGTTATCTTCTACTTGATTTGACACAGATGAAGAGACACAATGAGACATTGCTCTAGCTTGTTTTCATTCCTTGAACGGGGTCTCTGTATTTAATCATTATCAGGTCATCGTTTGTCGCTCTCACTATTTCTAACAAACTCTTTGTCCTGAACAACCTTAATTTATTCCCATCTCTCAAGGACTTACGCGACTAACTGTCACCTGTTATGACTCACTTAAGGCGTCATACTTTCTCAAAAAAAATCCGCCCTTCTATAAAAGGTCCAAAACATGATTTTATATCATGATAAAAAATCAACAAAGATCTGATTCTCACATCTGAGTCCAACATGTAATCATGCTAAAACAGAAAGCCAAATCTATAGATTCATAACTGGCTATTTCAATCAATCTCAGAAGATCATCACAACTCACCATAACTTTTTATGGTAATAAAAAATCACAAGTTCCACGTCGGATCACTTGGTTTAAAAAATGTACGACCTCACAAGAAAATTACCGCTTTAGATGGTATACCTGGTCTTGGACAATACACTTCCTCACAGGAGTTCACCGTCCTTGCGGCCACCCGCTCTTGGACAATATGCATCCTCACAGAGAATCTACCACTCTAGCCGATTACCAGATCTTGATCATATATACCCTCACAGAGAATCCTTTGGAAACCCGGTCCTCAACAAATGCCATATCCAATAAAAATTATTGTGATACACGCATCAACACAAATGACCGCTCTCAGGGTCAATAGCCACTATTATAATTAACAAGATTAACGCCGGATCACCTGGTCTGGGAAATGTACAACCTCACAAGGAATTACCGCCCTAGATGGTATACTTGGTCTGGACCATACACTTCCTCACAGGAGTTCACCGTCTTTGCGGCTACCCGCTCTTGGACAATGTACATCCTCACAGAGAATCTACGACTCTAGGCGGTTACCAGATCTTGATCATACATACCCTCGCAGATAATTCTTTGGAGATCAAGTCTTCAACATATACCATACTCAGTGATATATGCATCAATACAATCGATTGCTCTGAACAATTGACTACTCTTGGGGTCAGTAACCATCAATATGGGCACAAGCATGTATACCAGCAATATGCATCGTATCACTTTACATGGTAAAACAAATCACAAGATCACACATTCCTCCAATAAAGTTCCATGAACCATGAACATTTATCGCATGCTTTCAACATTTCTTATCACGTGGCATTTCAATCACATCATACAGAAGCATATAATTCTACGTATCGTATCATTGCCACAAGGAACATTGCATTCCTCAAATAGGACCTCAAAGAATGCATAAACAAAGCATGAGTTTTATACACATGAGAACACACAGATTACATAATATGAATCAACTAAACATCAACATATATAACTCTTACGTAGTTTAATAAATTTACATAGGATTCAAGTTATATGTGCAAATATTCAAGTCAGTGCATCATCATATGCATTCACAATTCTTATCTCAAAGCACATCACATTCGACTTTTCTAGCGTGTAACTCACGCACATATCTTCAAGACATTTTAATCAAATATTTATGATACTTATCAATCATGTTATACATGTATGAGCAATGTTATTAAAAACGCGCCTCAAGGCGCAAAAAGCTTGCCTCGCCTCAAGGCGAGGGCCTTTGTGCCTTCAGGCGTAGCATAAAAGCGTAAATACCCTAAGGCGTACGCCTCAGGGCGAGGCGCGCCTCAAAGTGAGGCATAGACGCCTCAAATTTTTTGGTCAAATGGGGGTCAAAGCACCTGTTTGACTGAAAATTAGGGTTAATATATCGAGGGCCCTCATTCTCTGCTCGTTTCTCTGTGAGGCAAACAGTCTGCGTAAGCTCACCCAACAGGGGGGCATTTAGCCAATCCCTTCCGCCTGGCTTGTGGCAGCAGCAATAGGGTTGCTGCAGTTGTCGCCAATGGCAAAAAAAAGAAAAGCAGAATAAGAAGAAGAAGAAGGGGAGGAGGGCACTCACCTGCGCAGTGGGCAGCGACGACGACTTTCTTGGTGGTGGTAGTGGAGTAGGCAGAGCAGAGAGAGAGGGATCTGAGAGGGAGCGTGGGGGTAAACATAGAGAGGAGTGAACGAGAGAGAGACTATCATGAAGAGGAAGAGTCGGGGGTGGAGGTCGGAGCGTGGGGGTAAACCTCGATCTAAACCCTTTGTTTTAAGAGGGTCAGTTAGAGTGTTTGGATCTGGGTTGAATCTAAGTGGGTCGAACCTTGATCCAAACCATCTTAAGAGAGGGGAAATCAGTTAATGAGGTCGGATTGGGTTGGGCCCATTTGGACCCAACTCAATCTAATTACATATTTATTTAATATATATATATATATCATTTGGGTGTTGTTATTTTAGATTGGATTGGTCATGTTGGATCCAAGATCCGAACAAAACCAAAAATGAGTCTCACATTGAATAGCTTTGGGTTTGGGTCCAAACGGACCCAGCCAAATTCTAAATACAACACAATTGCATTGAATTGGAATTGGATCCAATCCAATCTCAATCCAATGCAATATAACGTAGAGATAGATTTTTAAAATGGATTTGGATTTGTATCCAAATCCAAAACCACACCTACACTATATATATATATATATCATCTACAGTTAGGTCTTTGCATGTCTTGACAATGAGTCCATATCCAATTCTAGACCCATAGTTCTTATCAATATGGACCTAGCTTGGATCCAACCTGTTTTAGAGATTAGATCTATCAAATGGATATGGTTTTATGACATTAAAGGTTTTTTGAGCGGTTCGGGTATCTTAAGAGATCTGGCTATATATATTCTTCTAAACCCGGATAGGGTTCATTGACAGGATCCAAGTCCTTGTTACGATGTTTCACAATTTTGGGCCTATTACTGGATCCCAACACATTTAAATTTTTTTATTCATAATTTTAGATATTTTTTAGTCTTTTTTAAGTTCAATTTTTTTTTTAGGCTTACGCTTTACGCCTCGAGGCTTACGCCTCGCCTCAAATTTTGGTGGAGCGCCTCAACGCTTTTCACAACACTGGGTATGATATATTCACACAAACAATCATAATGCAATCTTCTCTAATACAACTATGTAGGCTTGACGTGTCATTTATCAGAATAAGCATCATCATCATAAGTATCTCGGAGACACCAAAGTCATACGTAATTTCATCAATAAGCTTTTACTTGACAAAAAAATACGTACCCAAAACACACGAAAGTCTTATGACCTATCAACCAGTGTGGACAGACTTATGTTTCATTATTACTGGCCTGCAGGTACGCGCAGACAAATCGTAGAAGCAACTGAGACTAGTTCGAGCGTTTGTTATTCTATGTATTTTCAATAACCCAAATAGCTAGTTGAGTCCGCTCTTAAGGGGACGACTTTAGCCAAGAGAGGATTCAGCAAAGGCAGGTACTTGGCAACGGATGCATCCAACTTCTGCAGAAGTCCATGAGATCTACCACCTAGGATAATGTCTGGTAGTCCCTTCCCCTAACTCCAATGACTGGGGAGGCCGGATCTTTACCCGTGGGGTGGTTGTTAACAACCTGTCCATTGGAGTGTGTACCACTCTGTCCTCTCCCTTGACAGACTACAAGAAGCGAATGAGTGTATCATGGGTAAGTTAACTGACGACTCATTCTATATGCTCTGGTCTTTTGACCAAATGAGCATCTTACCTGTGAAGGCGATCCCATTTTTATGTGTTTACAACATTGTGCATCTGTTACTGTTCGAGGTCGCACGACCGTCTCATCCGATCATCGCAGTACTAGCGTGTAGTGCACAACTACAAGTATTCTAGGATGAAAGGGGTATAGTTCCTCAATAGGAGTCTCAACAAAAGTGTTTCTCAAAGATATAATGTTTCTCAAACTTTACTTTTGACATTCTTTATCTTTTGAAACAACCAACAACTTATGCCAACATTTGACATGTGATTTTCTAGAATCTCATCCGCTATCGGGGTATCTACATGCCTCACATGACTCGATACCGGCCTCGATGAACGAGATACAGGTTTCTCAATAGAACCCCCGCTAAGAAGTTCGCTCAAGCCCCAATTCGGGGTTACCCGAGATATGTCGAATAAATGAACAAAACCAGCAATTCACATCCTTCTAAATACTTCGATTTGGGCAGTCTTGATGCTTTTGCGCAGCTCCTTAAATTCTCAAGTCTACTTTGCAGGACTGCTCACTTGAAAAGACAGGATCCCTGCTAGGGACCCCTCTCCTTCGAAGAGGATGTATCGTTAAGCTCTCGACTCAACTCTTGTCGCAAGAGGAAGAGTGGTAAATGCTTCTTGCATCCTCCACGAGGATGTCTTTGTAGCACATGCAATGAGCGAAAACCTGAGTGTCATCTGCAATGGCAAGGCAGTAATGAAACATTTGCAAAAGCAAGAGCCTGGGCACAAAGTGCGACGACAAAGTAAAGACATGACAGAAAGTAAAGGACAAGGATCGTGAAACCGCGTCCTTGAGTTAAATGTGTACTCGTATAAATATATATGATATATATTTATTTAATTACCCTTTTTAGTTAATTGAACTCAATTCAATTGTCCAAGTCCTTCGTGCAATCTTCCCCTACCTTGGGGAGTTGCAAGCTTGCTGGCGCCTGCGGGTGTAAACAATTGATGGTTCGGGTCGCGGAGCGCGAGTGGGATCCGCCGTACGAGCTGCAAAAGCGACGATCTTAGCAAGCTAATACAAAAAATAGAAGGTCACGAGCATTGTCGCTGTCCTGATGTGAAGGAAGCAGAGACAGGGGTATCGTGCCCTTGCGCATTTGCTATAAGCGCAAGAAGCAGGGGCAGGGGCAGCGAGTCTCTGCTGACCTGCTGTCAGCAAACAACGGGGAGACAGGGTTGCGCCCCTGCCTGACAAAGTAGAAGAGAGGCAACTGTCAACAACAACGGGGAGGCAGGGGGCTTCACCCCTATCTATCGAGCATGCAAGGAGGCAGGGGCGAGGCCCCTGCTCGTCGATCAAAAAGGGGGAGGCAAGGGGCTTTGCCCTTGCCTACCGAATACGCAAAGAGGCAGGGGCCGAAGCCCCCGCCTGACGACAGAGAAGAGGGAGCAGGGAGGGGGATCAACCCCTCCCCTGAACAACGGGGGTGCAGGGAAAAGGAGAAGAAGATCGAGGGGAAAGGGTGCGTACCTGGAGGTCGCCGGAGGGGAGGAGGGTCGTCGGTGGTGGGATGCCGGTGGCCGTGCTCGTCAAAAGCAAGATCGGTAGAGGGGTCGGTCGGGAGAGAGACAAGAGAGCAAAGAGGGGAAAGGGGTTTCGTAACCCCTCTTCTGTCTCGCTATCTTTAAAAGGCACGAGGGAGGCGGTGCCTCCATTGGGTCCGGGTCGGGTCTGGGTCCGGATCCGACCCGAATCCAAGTTGTATTTTTTTCGAGTTTTACACACATGGTCCTTGGGTTGTTTGTTGAGGTTTCTGGATGCAAAGGCTCAAAGGCCATTTTAACCAAAACGGGATGTGCACAATACTTGGAATGCTAGGTTGTTGGCCACAGTCGCTGCTCAAAGTACAGAATCCAGTTACTATGCCTTTAATAAGAATGAAGAAATAGGAGTCCCAAAGTTGATGCCCTATAAATGACTTTCAGCTTCGTTTTGTTGATGGTGATGGTGATGGCATTTGTAGTAATCATTCGTTTTGTTGTTGGTGATGGTGATGGTATTTGTAGTAATCATGTACTCTTGAATGGATTCAACAAAAGAAAACATGTATGAAAGCCATATGCTGCCTTGACAATTGTTTTCTATAGTAGCCTCTTTTGAGCCATTAAAATATGTCCAGAAAATTTCCTTTTTTATGTAGTCTTACTGTTTCCTTTCAGCAAAAGGCACATTATAAGTTACTCTTTTAACCCATCATTTTAAAAGCACTGAAATTGAAAAATCCAGTCCGATATAAGATGTTCTCTGTTTCCATTGTCACTTTCTGTTGTATTTATGAAAGTAAAAAAAGAACTTTATATTAGTCTGATTATAGTCTACTAGCATTTGTCTGTGCTTTAGACAAGCTTAGACCTGGGTGGCCAGTGACCATATGTTTTATATACAAAGAGGTGATGGCAAACAATAAAAAGATGAATACAAGCATACAACAACAACAACAACAACTACGCCTTCATCCCAAAACAATTGGGGTCGGCGATATGAACCAAAAAAGAAAATCATTCTAGGTCTTCCACATGAATCCTTCTCCTCCAATCATTTCTATCCAATGCCATGTCCTCGGTGAGGTTCAAAGCATTCATATCCTTTCCTATCACCTCCATCCATGTCTTCCTAGGCCTACCTCGACCTTTTTTAACTAATATATTTTCCCATTTCTCCATCCTTCTAACTGGAGCATCATTAGGCCTTCGCCGAATATGTCCAAACCACCGTAAACGATTCTCTCTCATCTTATTTTCAATGGGTGCAACACCTACCTTCTTACGTATCTCCTCGTTCCGAATCTTATCTTTTATTGTATTTCCACACATCCATCTCAGCATACGCATCTCAGCTACACTCATTTTTATATTATGAGTTTGTAGCCGAGATGAATACAAGCATGCCACCCTAATATTTATATTATGTTTCTGCATGCATCTGTATGTGCATGTGTCAGTGTGCGTGCGTGGCTTCATGCACACATGTATGTGTGTGAAAAAAAATCATTGAAGTGTGTGTGTGTGAAATATAATTATTTCAATGAAAATGACATTGTTACTCTCCCATTATTACTATCCAGAGGGAGCATAAATATGTATAGCCACATAATATCAAAGATTTCAGAAACTGAATTTATGAAGTTGGTCATATAATTTTTGATCTTCTTTTTTTCCAATTTTCTGTGAGTTCATGTGATACTGCCTTTTTTACTCCCCTATTTTGTGATACCTATATTTGTTTATTTCTGCTGATATATGTTTTTGTAATGTTCCTATAGGTTATTGCTGATCCTTTATTGCTTTCCAAGCAAAGGTCTCTGATAATAGATGCTGCACGAGCTCTTGATACAGCCAAAATGATGAGGTTTGATGAGAAGAGTGGAAATTTTTATTGCACCGAGCTTGGTCGTACAGCTAGTCATTTTTACATTCGATACTCTAGCGTCGAGACTTACAATGAAATGTTGAGGCGCCACATGAATGATACCGAGGTTTCAATATTATCTTAATTTTACTGTTTTTTTTTCTATACATTAGTTGTGGAGACTGATTATGATATGTCTATTTCTTTAGATAATCAAAATGGTGGCACATTCTTCTGAGTTTGAGAATATTGCTGTTAGAGAAGAGGAGCAGCAGGAGTTGGAAACATTGGTTAGAACATCATGTCCCTTAGAAGTTCGAGGTGGGCCAAGTGATAAATATGGGAAAATCTCTATTCTTATTCAGGTACGTGTATTTCTTTTCTACAAGGCTTCTGCCTATTCTGATTATAATTTATTCATGTTATAGGGGCTTGTCTATAGGATTTTAAACCTGCTTTAACAGAGATTTGATTTTATTAAGTCTGGTTTTAATCTTCGATACCTTATTTTGGTTTCATCGTCAAATTTGTTGTTTTATGATGATCATGTCCAACAATAAACATCTCCCAGTAGATTTACTTGTAGCAGTCAACATTGTTCTGTCACAGAGACACATGGACATGAGGACGTGTGGCACATTTTCAACTTGCAAGTTCAATTTTTTTTTGGAAAATAGATGAGGATATGAAGATTTTAAATTTTTTTAATCAATAAAAAGCTATTTTTTTGATATTTTAATGTTAAAAATACATTTTTATTGAAATAAAGCCTTCAAACATAAACAATATTAAAATAATGTCTGTCCACGTGTCTGAGTGTGTGTGCTCATGTCATTAGGGACATGCCACCAAAATGGCGTGTCCCTATGGCATGGATTGTTCTAGGAAACTCCTGTGCAGTTTTGGATTAAAAGTGATTCTTGTACAAGGTCTCTGTGGCTGGCTATGTTTAACAATGCTAACCAGGACTGTTAAGAAAACATCAAAACAAAAATCTTATAAATTATTTTATTTCTGCTGCTTTATACTATTTCCAAAGCTGGTATTTTGTTGCTAAGTTTTGCTGGAATTGATCTTCATTTACTCTTTCCACTGGAAATAGTTAAGCCTTTGAAATTGGCTCATTAGTATTTTCCACCAGATACATTTTCATTGTCAATGTTACTAATTTTTGCTCATTGGTTTTCTTATCTATTTTTGGTGTTATTTTGCATGTTTTAGCTTTGTCATTGCCCATGAACTTGAGAAAAACCATTTTAATTTTTAAAGATAATTCACGATTAGCTTCTTTGGGTCCTGTGATCACCAAACTTGGCAAGGGATTCAAACTTTTCAGCAAAAATAGAAAAACCATCCATATGCCACTTCATATGGACTCAACATAATAATCTTATGACGATCATTTAAACTTTGTGATGACATGGATGCTTTTAGGCTTTATAGTTCCAACATAAAAGTATATGAAAATCATTCATATCATTGTTTATAGAATTTATAGCCTGTAGCATCAAAGTTCCGTTGCTTGGAATTTGCTTGAGAGGTTATTATTATTTATTTTGTACTCTGTAGCAGGAAATTAGTTAACATGCAACCTCCAAGTGCTACAAAAATGCAAATAGAACTCTCGATTATGCATTAAGATGCTTTTGACTTATCTCCAAATTCTGTTTCATGATGGGGTGGTGGTGCTTACTCTGTTTAAGTAGCACTTCAGTTAGTATGTTTAAGAAGCTCTTAGTCCTTTAGCATGGATCTATTCCTCTTCACTTATCACACCTAATTTTTTTTTGGTTGAAAACCAATATTCATATTTATTGTCAAAAACTTGCATCGTTAAGAATTTGCAAAGTTTTGGCACGAGGGTGGGGGCTGTCCATTGGTTTTCCATGTTATCTATGAGACCATGTAGCTTTCTTATATTAGTCTTGGGCTTTTTTCGGTGGTCCACTATGGCAACATGAGTTCTTTATTTCTTGATGTACTTTTTTTTTTCAAAATCTAAAGTGATATTTGATTACTTTTCAGGTCTTTATATCAAGGGGGACACTGGAGAGTTTTTCCTTAATTGCTGATGCTTCATACATCAGTGCAAGTCTGGCCCGTATTATGCGTGCTCTTTTTGAAATTTGTTTGCACCGGGGTTGGTGTGAAATGTCTTCTCTATTGTTGGAATATTGCAAGGCAGTCGATCGCCAGATTTGGCCTCATCAGCATCCTCTCAGACAGTTTGACAAAGACATTTCACAAGATGTCTGTCAGTGGTATATAATTTCTGGTGACTTGAAATTGTCTGTAACATTTTGTATTCTCTCTTCCCAGATATTGAGGAGGCTTGAAGATAGAGAAGCAGACTTGGACCGCCTCCATGAAATGGATGAGAGGGACATTGGTGCATTGATTCGTTACTTTCCTGGGGGGAAGGTAAAACTTTTGTTGGGCCTAGTATGTCGGAAATACATTTATTTATTGTGCAGTTTGGTTGTGTTGTTAATATATTTATCTTCTACACTGGAAGGTGATTAAGCAATATCTTGGATACTTAACATGGATGCAGTTGTCTGCTACTGTCAGTCCAATAACGAGGACAGTTTTAAAGGTGAAACTTTGTGTTTCATAGTTTGTTTTTATTTGCCTGTTTAAAGTTTAGATTCATGAGTATTCATCAAACTCTTTTGACAGGTTGATTTGCTCATAACACCTGACTTCATATGGAAGGATCGTTTTCATGGTGCTGCTGAACGATGGTGGATTCTTGTTGAGGTCTGTTCCTTTTTTTGTTCCACAATTCATCATTATGGCTATCTCGATAGATTTGACATGCAAGACTACTTCAAATATGTATCTGTTGATTGGGAGTGTTTTACACATTTGATTGATATAATGTACCAAAGATTAAATGCGATCTAACATGATTCATACAACAGGAAATTGTGATTTTTATCTTCATTTTGAACATAAAACAACTATCATTTTTTTTCTATAATGAAAAAATAAGTGCATTTATAATTTTTTTTGCCAGTTGGGTTGCAAGGTTTTGGACTTGATGTCAAACTGTTTTGGATTTTAACCTTTAGACTGTTAGGAGGGGATCTTGGACTGAGTTGCCCATAAAATAAGTGGATATATGGGCATCAGTCAACCTTGAACATGCACATTGTTTGTCTGCATATATGAGTGGGATTAAGGTTCGGTTGCTTGTGTGCATATGCACTTTTTATGTGTTATTGTTGATTCTTCTCTTTTCTTTCTGCAGGACTCTGAGAATGACCACATTTATCATTCTGAGCTCTTCACCTTGACCAAGCGGATGGCAAGAGGAGAGTCTCAGAAGCTTTCTTTTACTGTACCAATTTTTGAACCACATCCAGCACAATATTATATCCGTGCCATTTCAGATTCTTGGTTGCATGCAGAGGCTGTTCATGCTATTTCCTTCATAAATCTAACCTTGCCTGAGGTGATATGCAAAAGTGTACTGTTGAATAAAATGTATTTAGTTAACTAGCTTATTCCATCTTTAGTATTGCCAGTAGCTAAGAGTTTTTTTTAGTGCCAGTCATTCTTTCTAAAAGTACTTCATGGTTACTGCAGACATACACTGCACATACAGAGCTCCTGGATTTGAAACCTCTACCTGTAACTGCTGTTGGAAATGAGATTTATGAAGAATTGTTCAGATTCTCACATTTTAACCCCATCCAAACACAGGTGTGCTTGCAGTGCTTTATATTTATCTCTTTCACTGCAGGTTTTGTAAGGCTTGTTATGCTATCTGTACAAGTCTAACCATTTCTGAAGTTGCTAATAAGTTTTGGTCTGTAACCTACAGGTTTTTCATGTATTGTACCACACAGATAACAATGTTTTATTAGGAGCTCCTACTGGAAGTGGGAAAACTGTATCAGCTGAACTTGCAATGCTTCATCTCTTTAATACTCAACCTGATTTGAAGGTCACCAACACTTCTGTTCATCTACCAAATTTGGTTTGCATTACCCTGAGATAGAATAACTGGCTTTGTGCAGGTGGTTTACATTGCACCTTTGAAAGCTATTGTCCGTGAGAGAATGAATGAATGGCAAAATAGACTTGTTTCTGTCCTTGGAAAGAAGATGGTATTTTTGCATACTCATTCCCTCCTTTTGAGGACGTGCCAGTACAAGTTTGGATGCTATTCTATTGTCACTAACACATGTTTCTTTTAGGTTGAGATGACGGGGGATTTTACACCAGATCTAATGGCCTTACTGTCGGCAGATATCATTATTTCTACACCAGAAAAGTGGGATGGCATTAGCCGTAATTGGCACAGTCGAAGCTATGTCACGAAGGTTTACTTTTTTCTTTTTCCCTTCATTGTTTTAACTTTCATAATGATTTGTTTATCCATTTTATGTTAAATCATCTTTTGTGCAAGGCATTTCTACATGTTTGTGGTTACAATGGTTTAGTCCACAGGTAGGGCTGATAATACTGGATGAGATCCACTTACTTGGAGCTGATCGTGGGCCTATTCTTGAGGTATTACTTGTATATTTTTCATTTTATTGGAATGATTTGAGTTTTTAGATCTTTTTGTTTAGTACTGTATTAATCTAGATGACATCGTAAGAGGTGTTAAGTGGTCACCCTTTAGAGAGGATTCCTTGAGCATAATGCTTCTATTTAGGGATGGCAGTGGACCGGGGGACAACGGGGCTCCGCCCCACCTCACCCCGTTTGGACTGGGGATGAAGGGAATGAAACAGGGATGAAGGTTAAAATTCATCCCTGTGCGGGGATGGACTTACACTTTCCCCCGCCCCGCCCCATCCCCGCCCCACTCCATCCCCGCCCCATTAATAATATTACTAAAATACCCTAAGTTAAGTAATAAAATTACAAAACAACCATGCTTATATATACTAGTAACTTACTAACCCTAACCCTAAATCTTATTAGACAAAATAGTGTATCATCCCTACTCACCGTCGCCGCCCAAAGGAGAGAGAGAAGGTAAATTTTCGTTTTCTTCTTTTATACCATCTTTGAGAAGCTGCAGCTAGAAGCCCTTTTTGTTCTGTAGAAGTAGAAAATCTAGCCTTGAGTTCTATACATTTGAAAGGATTACCGTATCTCACTCTTTTTTTGTTTCGCCCTTTTCTATTTCTTTGTGCGAGTTTCTTCATTTCGTACGTTAAATCTTTTTTCAATTTGGGGTACTGAATTGGGGAGACGTGATGATGGTTAAACCCAATCAAATTTGTAACAGAGTGATGAATCTATAACATGCACTACCATCTGATCTCTCTCTCTGCGTTAATTTGTTTTTGTTGCTTCTGTGGGATTTTGAAGGGTCTATTTTGGGTGCGCCCATTTTCTTTAAAATTGCATTGGATCAAGATTTCTATTTGTTGGTACGATAAATGTGTGCAACCAACTGCGACCTAAAGTTTTCTTGTCTGATTTTTTATGTTGGTGTAATCAATGATATCGAGTTTTGTTATTGAGCGTGACAATGATTATTCATTAACCATTCACCATCTTTTGGCTGAGGTTGCACATAAAATTTCTTTTTTTTTTTGGATCTGATTATTATCTGTTCTAGGTTCAGATTATGGTGGAACTACTACTGTTTTGCTTTTCCCGTTAATTGCTTCAACCAAGTCAGCATAGTTTGTTAGATAATCTTTTTCTTGACATAAATATACAGATTTTCAAGTAATGAAATTCTGGTATTTTGTGGGTTGTTTTTCACTGAAAATCTTAAAAAGCTTTCATAAAGTCATGATCACATTATTTAAAATTTGTTTTCTACTCTAAATTAGCAAATATTGTAGCGTTTGATTAAAAATAAACTCAATTTTTTTGAAAAAATTATCTGAGAAAGTTGTGCAGAGTACCGATGGGCTACCATTAACACTTGAAGTATTAGGCTCACTTTTTTTTGATAAGAACAATATAGAGGAATGTGAAAGCATCTTGAAGACCTTAAAGAATCAACATAAAGATATTCATCGGAGTTTAAAAACAAGTTATGATGGACTTGATCAAACAAAGAAGCAAATATTTTTGGACATTGCATATTTTTTTATTAAAAATGGCAAGGAAAATGCAATCTTCATGTGGACGGAGACGGAGACGGGGACGGGGACGGGGACGGGGACGGGGACGGGGATGGGGACGGGGACGGGGACGGGGATGGGGCAGGGCGTGGCGTGGCGGGGACAGGACGGGGTGGGGGCGGGGTGGGGGTGGGGACGGGGATTATTATTTTGAGACGGGGTGGGGGTGGAGGTCCAAAGTCTCCCCCGCCACGGGGTTGGACCGGGGATGAAGGTTAAATTTTTGAAACGGGGCGGGGGTGGAGACCTTGTCCCCCGTCCCTGCCCCGGTCCACTGCCATCCCTACTTCTATTGTCTGGGAATTGAATCTCAACTACGTTTTACAGAAGTGTTGAAAAAATGGAGTATGGACAGGTATGCCAAATCTGGGTGTTAACTCTGCATCATAAGTTTTTAGTCTAGGATAAAATTGCTAGAATTTCCTGCAATAAGAAGAAATAGCAGGTTAGAATCCCTTGCCGTTGCCTCAGATATTTTTAGGATGAAGTTCTGGTTGCCCTTTCTTTGAACCTCGTAAATGATTGAACTTACAGATATGAACCGAGTGCCATTTTATGAGTCATTGAGAACAAGGGAGAGAGATGAAAAGGATGAAGCGATGAAAAGAGGATGTCATTATGGGGGGGGGGGGAATATCAAACCACAATTTATGAAATGAAAATATGATTCAAGGGGAATAGGATTCACGAAGAAATCTAGAAAGCTAGAGTTATATAATAGTAAGTTGGTGATTTGTGAAAGATTGTGAAAAGATTTTGAAAGCAAGCACAAAATAATCTTCGTCATACGACACTTGCACATAACTTGGAGGATGTTCCACATAGACTTCATGCAACTCCTAGATGGAAGTACATTCTTACATCTAATTGGAATAAATGGCAACAAGTAGTCACAACCAATAATGATGCCACACTAATTGTAACCAATGTTGTAATAATCATATCGGGAGCTATATCGGAAGGGCTGACAACATGAGTGTATCATATCATACAAAAAAATCATTTTAAAATTCACAAAAGCATAAAAAATATACAAAAATCAAGATTTTTTTCAAAAACTCAGAGAATACAACAACTACGCGTTCATCCAAAACAATTGGGGTCGGTGATATGAACCAAAAAAGAAAATCATTCTGGGTCTTCCACATGAATCCTTCTCCAATCATTTCTATCCAATGCCATGTCCTTGGTGAGGTTCAAAGCATTCATATCCTTTCCTATCATCTCCATCCAAGTCTTCTTAGGCCTACCCCAACCTCTTTTAACTAATATATTTTCCCATTTCTCCATCCTTCTAACTGGAGCATCATTAGGCCTTCGCCAAATATGACCAAACCACCGTAAACGATTCTCTCTCATCATTAGGCCTTCGCCTACGTTCTTACGTATCTCCTCGTTTCGAATCTTAGAGAATGAACTAAAAAAAAGAAATCAAATTTAAGCATTATGAACAATTTAAACATACACATGTACTACTATAACATGGGAAACATTATTGTAATTAAACTAACAACTAACAAAACAAAAGTTTTATTATTAGTCACATTTGAGAACAAACATAAGAAAAAAATTTTGAGTAAACAAATTATAACAATCACATAATTCAAAAATAAAATAAAATTTAGAATAACTATAAAAATTAATAAAATATGACCACAATAGTAATCATTAAACAAAGGAGTTTCATAATGCATTTCATTAATTAGTTTCACTAATTGCAATAAGCACAAATGTTGAATAATGTGTGCTCTTCCAGAATAATACTTATCTTCTTTCATGTCTTCATTAATCACAATAAATTAAAGCAGAAATTTCTACTTTCTGTTGTCATAGCTTATAAAATAGGTGAATAGGACTCTACTAAAGCCTTATTTATGTAAAAAGTGTTAAAATATATATACATATATTGTATATATATGCATGTATATGTATTATGTACATATATACATATGTATACATATATGTATCTATATATATGATATATATATGTAACTAGGTTAGGTTTTTAGTTTCTTTTATTTTATTTTTTTAGTTCTAGTTGGAGTAGTCAACACAAGGTTGACTTGTCAAAAGGAGTCATTGGAGTAGAGGTCCAACGACTCTATTTAGAGCCGTTGGGCCTACTCCAACATCTCTTTGGAAACTCTACATTGTATATAAATAGGGGTGAAATCCCCTCTCAAAAGCAATGCTTCTTGCATGGATTCCTTTTGAATAAAGTAATATTTTTATATTTGTGAGTGTTCCTTGTGTGCCCATTGAGTGGGTTTTGTATGTGAGCCTATTTTGTGATTCTTTGTGGTGTTTTTGGTGGATCTTATTGTGGCTCTTTTGTGCATCTATTTTCGTGATTTGGAGAACATTGCTGGAGGTTCTCATTTCTTTACATGGTATCAGAGCTTGGTGATCAAGTTGAATTTGTTTTCGGTGCATTGGGAAGCTTGCTACTCAATTTAAAAGAGTTGAAGCTCTTTTGCAATTCCTATTCTAGTGCTTGTGAGATCGTGCTTGTGTTTAAAGTAAAACATTGGTGGCACAATGTTCATGCTCTTTATCGGTGGTGAAGTACTCGTGATTTTCACCTTGCTTTCCTCCTCCTTCCTCTTCTTTATTCTTTTTTTCTCGTTCTATATTCTTTAGCCCTTTAAAAATGGATGACAATGAAAATGTCACCATAAAACCCATCAAACTCAATGAATCAAATTATGTAACATGGGCGTTAATTATAAAGCACCTCATATGGAGAAAAGGGTTGTGGGGACTAGTGGTTGGGACCGATCCGAAACCCAAACTAATCCTTACTAAAATAGAATGTGAGAAAGAAGTACTTTGAAAAAAATAACGCAATGACTACCTATGACAAAAAATGAAAGAAATGAAGAATGAGGCATTTCAAGATTCTGTCTTGGCTTATTAGTAGTGTTGACATTAAGAAGTGCTCTAGTCTTGCTAAATTCGAACATGCAAATAAGGCATAGGATTATCTTAAGAGAATGTATTTTCTTAAAGATATTGCACGCGTGTGTAATTTACAAGACAAAATTAGTACTATGACCCATGGAGGAAGAAGTATTAGAGAATACTTTTGTTAATTATTCGATTTTTACAATGAGTTGACTCTTCTTGAGCCTAGATGGCATTGTTCCGAAGATATAGAACTCTGCCAAAAACAAATAGATTCAAAGCACTTTTATCAATTCGTGAATAACTTAAGACCGGAGTTTGAGTCCACAAAATCGACTATCCTCTATAAAGGAAAAGTTTCCTCTATTGAAGACACGATTGAAGAGCTAAGTATAAAGGAAAATAGGCTTAAAAAAAAAGACTTTTAAGAGTGATGATGACTCGGTTTCAGCCGTATCTAGGCTGAGAAATTATGTTCATACTTACAAACCACCACACTACCTATGTCACAGGGATTCAGCTAGCAGGGTGCCGCACCCGCGTCGACGCGACTCGACGCAGGAGCGGGTGCAGGTGCGGCACCGGGTGTGGTCAACCTGATCCTGGGTGCGTTGACCGCACCTAGGATCATTTAGGTCCATTTTTTTTTTGGATTTTTTTTTTTTAAAATTTGCCCTATGAAATGGGCTGCAGAATTCTTTAAAAAAAAATTTCTGCTGACCGCTGCTGCTGCTTCTGCCTTTTCAAAATCCTTCTTTTTCGTAAAGGATTTTCTCTCTCCATAATAAATGATAATGATGGTGGTAGCCTTGCTCTCTCTCCATAATAAATGATAATGATGGTGGTAGCCTTGCTAATCCTTCTTTTTCGTAAAGGATTTTCTCTCTCCATAATACATGATAATATGATGGTGGTAGCCTTGCTGGCTATTAGCATTCACTGTTCTCCTGACAAACTCTTCTCATGACGAGATGGGTGTGCTATCGTGCAGCTATATATAAAATGAAATTTGAAAAAACCCGCGTCGGGGGAACCCCCAGACCCCCTTATATATATTTTACATTTTTGCCCCTGCCGCACCCCCGCACCCGGGTTTTTTGGAAGTGCCGAATCCCTGCACCCGCACCCATGTGACATAGCACACTACTAAAGGCCAAATGAAAAGAATAGAAAATTTTGAAAATATTTTTCAAAATTCCAAAAGGTTTTCTATTCCAAAAATTAGATATATTCTTAAATAAATTTAAATCTTTTGTCTGTTTCTCAATTATCACCATGGGTGCAATGTTTCCTTCTCTGTTGGTTGTCGAGTGCAGGATCGCCAGTCAGAGAAGCTGATTGGGGCAGGTCATAGTAAAGGACGTTTATACTACATAATTTTTTTGAAAATACCCAAGAATACCTTTTGTTATAATGTTTAGAAACTAGATTTGGATTTATGGCATAAAAGGCTTGGCCATCCTAATGTATCCAAAATTCAGTATTTTTCAAAGATGAAAAACTTTTGTGATTCTGAAAATTTTACATGTGAAGATTGTATTTTTAGCAAAATGAAGAAATTACCATTTTAAGAAAGAACCTTTGTCTCTACATGATCGCTTGAGTTAATACATTCGGATGTTTGGGGCCCAACACCTGTTGTATCTAAGGGTGAGTTTGCATATTATGTATCTTTATTGATGACTTTACTTGTAAAACCCTCGTTTTCGAAAAAAATTCGGAGTCGGGTCGGACTCGGGTCTGACCCGGACCCACTAGGGTTATCGGGGATGAGGATTTCTTTTAAACCCTCTTCTCCCCCCTGCGTCGCACTTCCCCCTACCTCTGCGTTTCACTCTCCAGGCGACGAAACAGGAAACTCTTCGGGGTTTTCCTGTTGGGCTCCTCCCCGATCCCCGTTAAAGGCACGTCGAGGGGAGGGAGGGCTTCCATTGCCTGCGCCTTCCTCCTCCTCTCTCTCTCGCTCCCGGCGTGCGACATCACCCCGGCACCGACGACCTCGCGTCCGACGCCTCTCAAGGGAACCCGATGATGATGCTCGCCGACTCTCAGGTAACCCCCTTACCCTCTCTTCTTCTATTCTTCTTTTGTTTCTTCGTCTTCTTCCATCTTTCCTCTATCTGTCAGAGGGTCGACAAGAGGCCGATAGCCCCCCCTGCCGCACCCTCCTTTTCTCTCTGTGTCGCCAGAGGACCGACAATCCCCTGCCATGGCCCCCTTCTCTCTCGTTGTACGCCGGAAGGCCGATAGGGAGCCGACGACCCCCCTGCTGCGCCCTTCCCTCTTGCCTTGGGTATGCCGGAAGGTCGACAGGAGGCCGACGTTCCCTGCCGAGCCTTTCCCCTCTTCGTTTGGGTCGGCAGGAGGCCAATGGTCCCTGCCACATCCTCCTTCTTCCTCTGCTTATTGTCGGAGGGCCGACAACCTTGTCGTGCCCTCCGTCTCCCTTTGTTTGCCGGAAGGCCGACAGGAGGTCGGCAGCCCCCTGTTGCGCCTTCCCCCTCTCTCTGGTTGCCGGAAGGTCGACAAGAGGCCGACGGCCCCCTGCCGTGCCTTCTCCCTCTCTCTCTCATTCACCCCTCTTTCCCTTTCTGTTGCCGGCAGGCAGGGGTTCGTCCCCTGCCGCCTCTGATTCCAGCAGACAGGGGTGATGCCCTGGCGCTTCTCTGTTTTCGGTAGGCAGGAGCTTGCCTCTTGCCACCTCTGATTCCGGCAGGCAGGGGTGGTGCCCCTGTCGCCTCTTTGTTCTTGGCAGGCAGGGGCTCGCCCTCCTACCACCTCTCTTTTTCGGCCGCCAGGCAGGGGCGATGCCTCTACCTGATTCTCTTCTGGTGGAACCAGCGAGGGTTCCGCTTGTCTGGCAAGAGCAGTTAGTGCACGTTACCTTGTGTTGGGACGTTGCAAGTTCAAACCCCAACTTCGTCAATGCTTGCGGGGTGTTAATAATCACGTTGGTTTGTTTGCAGTTCACACGACGGATCCCGCTTATGCCCCGCAGCCCGTGTCCTACATCGCCTACAGTCGTACGCACACACGACAACACAACCTCCAGAGAGAGAGAGAGAGAGAGAGAGAGAGAGAGAGAGAGAGAGAGAGAGAGAGGGTTCCTCTTCTCCAACAACCCTTGTTCCACCATCATTCTTCTCTATTTTTCGATTTTTATCAAAGGTATGGGTCTTCTCTATTGATTTCAAGTGAGAAATCGAATGCCGGTTCGATTCCATGTAATATTTTGGTTGGAAAATCCATGGAAAAAACGTGTAGAGTATGTGTTCTTAAAGATCCCATGGAGGATGACCCATGGATCGTCCTCCATGGCTGTGTTTTTTTTTGTATACTTTACCCTTTTTATGAAATAGAAATTCTGTACTAGTATAACAGAATTTTTATTCTTGATGGGAGGGGTTCTTTTAGGAGCCCTTTACCTGTTATCGATTTCCAACGGTGGGTTTTGATATGGCTATGTAAAAGCATGAAAGTATGCATTTGAAATCATGTTGTATGCATGTGTTTTTCAGAAAATATTTGTGTAATGGTGTACTTATTGAAACCATTGAATATATATGTATTGTTGAATAAGTATACACAAATAGGCTTAATGTTCATGTTAGATTCTTTTGAACACACACATGATTTGATTTGTTTATGATCATACGTGAATGTGAGCATGTTCGAATCTGCATGTTTGAGTCTTAAAATCTGTACATACATGTTTGAACAAGCCTGAGAATGTTTACAGTAGGTTTCCTTTATGGAAACGTGCATCATTCGGGTATAGTTGGTGTAAAAAAAAATTCTAGATTATATTTTTTTTGTGGACTAGTATAGGCCTCAAGGTCTGGCCGACAGACCAGCCGAGTTTGGCTCGGCTGGCCAGGTCTGGTCAGACCTATGATGTATTGTCAGGCCTGCCAGGACCGGCTGAGCAGTCTCAGGTAAAAAAAAATACATATATATGAAATAAATATATTTATTTGTTTTTTTTTATTGTGGTTGGCGATTCCAGCCCTGACAGCACTCACACAGGCCCGGGCTGGGCCTGTGCATGAGCTGGCTCGGCTAACCCGGGCTGGCTAGGGTCTTCCCAAACCAGACCCAGTCGATCCTGGTCGGCTGGGCCTGTTTTGGTCTTCATTTTTTTTGGGTATTCAGTTATGCTTTTTATTTAAAGACTTGTTAATTAAACTAAAGCTGTCTTGTTGTGTATAAAAGAATAGAGTTTGGTTTCATATGCTCGGAATTGATACGATACACATTAGCAATATACTATTTCAAGTGATTCCACGTGCTCGTGTACACTTAAAAAGAACATGCCTAGTCATGTGATTACTTTCCAGATTATTTGCTAAAGTACGGTGGACTTAATTTGATGAATGAAATTATTCTTAGGCTTTAGTTTGATTTTAGCATATTGCATATGAATGCATGTCTGTTAACATGTTATTGCAAAGTTTGTTTTGGTACAGGTGCATACATGATATGAATGTGTGCAGCCCTGAAATTCAATTTTTAGATTCAGGTTATGTTCATGTGTGTGGATGCTAACACATTTTATGAATGAAAAGTTTCATGTGCCTACATTTATGGGACATGTTTAATTATCATGCATTTATGGATTAGTTTCAAGTGCATGTGCGTTCATGAAATCGATGTGTGTTTAGCATGCATAATCCTGCATAAATGTTCTCATGTACTTATGAATCATGAATGAATGCATGTGTGAAGTGATTATATGAACGCAACTTCACATGGATGGTGAACACATGCATATGACTGTGGTAGCTCATGCCCATTGTTAAATTGGTATGAATGAATGTGCATTTGGAATCATGTTGGTATCATTACATAAATTGTATATTGTTATGATTTTTGCATACGATGCATCGATGATCGAAACGAATCATCATGGGCCTGGTGGGCCTCGAGCGTTGGTTTGCTCTTTCTTTATATATTTTAAATGCATCACAAAAATCACATTTATTTTGATTTCACTATATTGCACTATTCTATGTGTTTCTTCGGGCGGGAGTCCCGTGATGGTTCTCGCAGAAGTAGATGCGAGTTTTTGCATGCTAAATTGCAAAACTCAATAATTGACTTTTAATAAAAAGATAATGAATAAGAACAATGTAATATACTTTCTAGGATCTCCCATCAAAAGAATGAGAATCTTAGAGATTCGGTTTTGGAGGACCACGAAGATACAAAAACTCCGTGTGCTTTACTTTTACCCCTGAACCCCGATATTGAGGTTCTTTCTCCCCGCCAAGGTTTTAGGGAGAGTCCGTCACTTTACCTGGGGTGGTGTGTTCGACACAACTGTTGTTTTGGTATACCAAGAAAATGACACTTGTGGGCGTAAAGGGTCTCTGGTGTCCCGATATTAGATGTGTAGGTCTAATGTTCCGAAGGTGATTCGATCGAGGGCTAAGTTTGGAACCCAGTAATAAAATACAACTTGTGTGCTAAGTTATCTTGTGAATCCTACTTGATCTCGGGAAATTTTACCCGTTTGGTATATCCGAAGGCAACAGTAATTAAAAAGAGAAACTTAAATTGTATGCATTTAATATGGCATGCATATGGAAAGAAAAACTTTAATGAAAAATAATAAAGTGTTCATGTATTGCACATAAATCATGCATAATCCTGCTATGCATTAGAACATGCATATTTTACCTGGTCTCTTAATTGTTACGTGTTGATGGATGTTTGATGTTTAATTTCTAATGCATGTTAAATGTCTTGCTTACTTAAATTGTGATCCCTGTTCTTGATTAATGTTTTTTCATGCTTAATAAATGTTTCATGTTGCATGAACGCTTAATTGAGTTATGTAAGTGTCATAATTGTACTCTTTTGAACTATTGCATGAAATCGTATCTGTGATCTTTAACTCACTTGTTTCATTAGAAGTATCTGTGCTCAGGATTTCAGTTCTGACACCCTATTTCTATGTTTTTTCGCAGTCGCAGGTGATCAGTGAAGCGACTGACTTTTGGGGGAGTTACGAGTGTCACACACTTGCTAGACAGATCACAGATGGACAACGTGACTCAGTCTTCTTTATTTTTCTATAAATTCATAACTAGCTATCTCAATTAACCTTAGAAGATTATCATAACTCACCATAACTTTTTACGTAATCAAAATTCATAAGATCCACGCCGGATCACCTGGTCTAGAAAATGTACGACCTCACAAGGAATTTCTGCCCTAGATGGTTTACCTGGTCTTGGATAATACACTTTCTCATAGGAATTTACCGTATTTGCGGCTACTTGCTCTTGGACAGTGTACTTCCTCATAGAGATTTACCGCTATAGTCGGATTACCTGATCTTGATCATACATACCCTCATAGAGAATCCTTTGGGGACAGGTCCTCAACAAGTACCACATTCAGTGATACATGCATCAATACAATTGACCGCTCTCGGGGTCGGTAGCCACCAATATGGGCACAAGCATGTATACTATCAATATGCATTACATCACTTTATATGACCCTTTAATCATAAAAATCACACATTTCACCAATAAGGTTTCATGAACCATAGTTCACTATTGAACTTAAACATTTATCACATGCATTCAATATTTCATATCACGTGGCATTTGCACCACATCATACAAAAACATAATATCCTATACATTATATCATTGCCACAAGGAATATGAATGTCGAAAATTGAACCTCGAAGCATATGTAACCAAAGTATGAGTTCTATGCATACGTGATCATACACATTTCATAATATGAAGGAACTAAACCTCAACATACGCAACTCCTACGTAGTTCGAGTTATGCACGTATGATTCAAGTTTATATATCTCTAAGACATTCAGTGTATGAATCTCGCTTGTATTGCGCTTGATCTTCTTTGGCTCAAGTCTCTTCTCACTGAGTTTGGCTTTGCTCCTCCACCCATTTTTTGGTGTGATAATATTAGAGCCTTACATCTCGCAGCGAATCTGGTTTTTCATGCTCGTACCAAACATGTTGAAATTGATTTTCATTTTGTTCAGGATCATATGCAAAAGGGTCATCTTCAAGTTCACTTTATCACCTCCTCTAACCAGCTGGCTAACAATCTCACTAAACATCTTCCGTTTTTGAGGTTTGTTTTTATTAGTGACAAGCTCAACATCTTTGAGCTCGCAGGGGCATGATAAGGGTAACGCTCACACGACTTTCTCATAAACCAAAAACGATAAAGGTGTTCAAGATAACTCAAATGCAGCTACAAGAAATTCAGCTCAATCAGGAGGCTCATGAGCCAACACTCCATTTGATAATATGATAATATCGAATTATCAAAAACTATAATTGATAAACCGGTGTTACCGTTTTTGATAGAATTATGGAAAACGATAATTCATGAATGTTCTAAAACAAGGTATTGTAAACGTTGTAAAACTCGAACTCTGTTATTCCATATATTGTAAAACTCGGTTATGATTATAAATAAAGTGCCCGACCTCTCAGTGAAAGAGAGAGTCAACAATCGAGCTTTCCACCCGCCCATCACATGCATTATTAGACAGGGTCCACAATTATAGATCAAAATACTGCAGCAATCTCCAATTCCCATCTTTTGGTTTTCTTACCAACCAATTTCCACTGAAAGAAAAGCAATCGTACCTTGAGATTACGCAGAGAATCTGCAGCCTTCGAATCTCTCTTGACTCCTTCCGCAAGATCCACCCCTCCAGCCTCAGCACCCTCACAAGATACTACCAAACCTCCCATGGCTGATGTTGGTTTTCTCCTTTCACCTGAATTTCTGGTGTTAGTACACTCACATGGGCTCTGAGAGAGAATGAGCGTGGACCCAACATCGAACGTGATAGTGGTGAAAAGATTGCCACCACCATCGTTACCAAAAGGCTGCGAGACAAGAGAGAAGCCAGAAATGGAACCAATAGCCAACATTGCGCTCTCTCCCTCTCTCTCACATCAGACACACACATACGCAACTCCTACGTAGTTCGAGTTATGCACGTATGATTCAATTTTATATATCTCTAAGTCATTCAGATCATTGCATCATCTTCATAAGCATTCACAATTCTTACATCAAATCACATTCGGTTATATTCAGCGTGAATACACACACACATACTTCTTAAGTAATTTTAGTTAGATATTCATGATACTCATCAATCATGCTATACATATTTGATATACTTACTCAGACAATCATAATGTGATCATTTGCAATGAAACTATGTAGGCGTAATATATCATTCACCTAATAAGGAAAATCTAATCATTTGTAGGCGCGATATGCCATCCACCTAATAAGTCGAAACTAATCATTTGTAGGCGTGAGGTGTCATTCACCTAAATGCTAATATAAGCATCACTATCATAAGAATCTGGTGGACACAAAATTCATACGTGATTTTATTGATAACTTTTGCCTAACAAAATTCACACTGAATCACAAAAAGTCTTAACCTAAGACTATCAGAGTCTCTAATCGCTATCCTCTATTTGTTCGGTCATGGTGGCATAGACGTGACCAGACCCTTCCTTTTTGTAGTTATTGTTACTGCTGACCTTCAACTGCGGTTCGTCACAGCCAATCTGTTGCCTTGCAACAATTTTGAGCATAATGCCCCATCTTACCACAATATAGACAACCTCCAATGTCTCGAGGGCACAGTTGTCCAGGATGGACATAATTGCACTTTGGACAAATCTGATTTGGCGGTTGTTGCGACTCAATTCCTCTATCATCATTTTGCTTCTTGAATGGAGGCTTTTGTGTTTTGCTGTCAGTACGTTGCCATTTGTGGTTTCTACCATTCCCATCAGACCTTCTATCCTGTCCACCCTTAACTCGCTCCCAATCGTCATTTAATAGGGTGACTGTTGCAACTGCTGCGGAAAAAGTTGAGGGCATACTGGTCAGGACCCGGTGTCTGAGCCCCTCCTTCAATTCATGAATAAACTTCCCAGCCCACTCGTGGTCATCCCCAAACAGATTGGGACACTAGCGCTCCAACCGCTGGAATTTGACGATGTACTCGCCCAAACTCAAGCTGCTCTGACACAGCTCGAGGAATTTCACCTTCTTTTCCCTCACATGAGGATGAAAGTAGTCCCTTAGGAAAGCCCTCTTGAAGGCCTCCCAAGGAATCACCTCAGAACTCGGAAATTGCTCATCCCGAGCCGTGTCTCACCACTCGCGTGCATCCTCCTTCAGTCGGAAGGACCCAAACATGGTCTTCTTATCGTCTGGTACTGACAGAACTTGAAACACTCGCTCTACCTCCTTGACCCAACTTTCAGCCAAGTCTGGATCAACCTTGCCTGTGAAGGCTGGAGGATCGAGCGTTAGAAACTTTTCGTAAGTCACGATTGGGGTCATCTCTGAAAGGGGAGTTAGGTCTCGCTGTGGGCGAACCTGGCTCCAAATCGCCTCTGCCAAAGTACTAAGAGAATTCATAACGAATCATCGTTGCTCAAACCATTCGCCAGACGGATCACCATTTGTGTTCTTTGCCATCCTTTATTTGCATTAAGTCGAGATTTAATAATGATCATGGAAATAAAACAACATTTATATATTTTATGAAGCATTTACCAAAAACACAAGTATCAATGGACATGGGTGGGGGTGGCCTGCTAGCCCAAAAGTCTGATCAGGACAAATGTCTGCCTCTTTACAGGACAAGACCCCTACCCCCGACTGAGCGGCCATGCGTCCCACGCATGCCCTCACCGTGACTACCATTTGGTCAAGCAGACGGAAGAAGCAAGGATATTAATTTTAGTTTAAGCATGCAAATCAAATACAAAAGACTTACAACGCGATGGGATGCTCGACGGTCAAGATTCACCTCTATCTGAACAACTCTAATACCAAGTTGTAACACCCAAAAAATTTCAACTTGTAAATTTTGAAAACATTTAGAGAGAACCTTTCAAATTTCAAGGTTTGGTTTTAAAGACGTCAGCGGAAGCAATTTCTTTTTAGAAAGGAAAACAAGTTGACAATTCTGGGCACGTTAGCTTACAAACCAACCTTATCCACAAAGAATAGCCAAGACGCCAGCAGAAAGAGGGTGATCTTGAGCCATGTTTGTAACTCCTCAAAAATTTTAGCCTTAATTATAGTTCAAATATTGAAATTTTGAGACCATTTTTTTTATAAGTATAAATAAATCAGATCTTATAATACGACAACAATTTTTAAAAACGGTTAAGACTTTGGGAGTGGTTACACTAAAGATAACAATCAAATCAAAATGTATGAGATATACACATTTCAAACCACGTACAATATAAGACTGCAATATGAAGAACTTTAATTTCATTTCAAATCAGATTATGAAAACAATACTTCAGTCTCTACATGATCAAGTACTTAAAACAAAAAAATCATGAATACCAAGATCGCAAGGTAAGAGTAGACCCTCGAGGATGCAGCTCGACCAACCCTTCGCTCCAACTACTCATCATACTTTACCTGTATTACCTGTCTCTCATAAAATGGGACCAGACTCGTTAAAGTTTGCTAAAGCAACCCAAACTCAAACTTAAAGAAAACATATCAAGCATTTAAAGGTAAAGATATATTATTCATCCATCGTCAAGTGATAGACAAGGGAACAACGTCCTATGAGTCATTCATTTCAAGCATTTGAATATAAATCATTTAAAAGCATTTCATCACTTAATATTCTATTCAACCTTAACTCACGTAATAAAGCATAATCTACATGCATTCAAGTCATACAAGTCATCGCATAAATAGTGCCTAAACATGCTCACTACAAGTTCAGTTAAGGTATCTTACCTTAATAATGTGAAGAACAATGAATCGAAACTCAAAAGACCGAGGAGTTTCGAAGTCCGCAAAGACCGCTACCCAAGTAATACAACGAATCCTTCGTGTGCGATCACACATGCCAAAAACTCAAAAAATGCCAATTATAACAAGCTTAGCCAAAAATAGCAAATTACCCTATAAATCATTACCAAGAGCCAAATAACACACAAATACACTCGAATAATTTACAAACTCCATCAAAAATATATTTAAATACAATATATATAAAGAGTGATTTATAGCCCAAAATAGTTCTATAAATACAAATTATACCCTGATTGACTTGAATGAACAAATGAATATGTAATAAATAAATAAATGAAATTCAAAAGCTAGAAACACATTTCTAATTTGGATATAAAAAAAATGAGTCCTTTATTTATTAATAATCCTTAAAAATTACGGGTTTTACAATGTTGCATCGCGCCATCGGTCGTCAGTAAAGTCCTACTAGCCACCTGCCCATGAAATTGGTCAGTTTAATAACAAACTAGTAGGTGCACAAATAGACAATGTAGAATAAATAAAGTAGAACATCACAAGATGAGTAATTTATTTCATTGAAAGCAGTAGTAGCATTTGTAATTTCGAGAAATTAATTCTGAGCAACATATGCAAAGAACATCTAAACTTAAGGAAAGAGACAACACAAGATGTAAGCAACTTTATGTACAGTTAACTAGCATGGTTAGCTAATTAATACAAGTAAATAACTACATAAGTAGTTTAACTAATAAGTGTAATGCCATAACAAACATGAACAATTCAACTAGCAATGAGAACATGTTAATTTATGTTTCGATATTAGATAACTTTGCGGGTACGCATAAGGCACAAATCGTAGAAACAACTGAGACTAGTGCAGGGGTTCTATTATGCCATGTATTTTCAGTACCCCGAATAGCTAGTTGAGTCCGCTCCTAAGGGGATGGTCGGTGACCGAGAGAGAATTCTCCAAAGGGCACTTGTTTCACTTGTTCCAAAGGATGCATCTAACTTCTGCAGAAGTGCTTAAAAACTATCTTTTGTAGCCCATTTTCCCTAACTTCGATGACTGGGGAAGCCGAGTCTTTTGCTCGTAACTGCCATTAATGGCCTGTTTATCGGAGTTTTGTACCTTTCCGTCCTCTTTTTTGACGGGAGTCAGCGGTTCGAATGAGTGCGTCAGGTGTTAGTTAGCTGAAGATCCATTCTGCATGCTCTAGTCTCTCAACCAACTCGAGCATCTTGCCTGCGAATCATCACCATTTATGTGATCTCAACATTGTATTATTTGCACGCATCGAGGTTGCTACAACCCCACCATCCAATCATCCTAACACCAGTATGACGTACTTGTCTAAAAGTATGGTCATACCTTTTTAAAAGTACGATTACGACGAAAGGGGAACTTTCAATATGTTGCAGTTCATTTAGTTCAAACTTGACATGCATTGCTCTTTGAGCATTTGGCCTGTAGAGGCGAACATCCTTATCTTTATTTATTTCAATAGAGTGCTTATTGCACAGCTTGAGGTGCCCAACGACCTCTCATACTACTCATTATAGTGAATATGCCGTACCTGTCAAAAAAAAAGTTCAGCGATAATAGTAGGTCATGGGTTTCTCGAAGGACAACCCCACACAATGTTTCGTATTACTTAAAAGCTGTAATATACTTGGCATGCTCAATCACTACAAAACAAGAAATCTCAAACAAGTCTTGGGATCGTCGTAGATCCAATGCTCAATCACTATGAAACATGAAATCTCAAACAAGTCTTGGGATCGCCGTAGATCCAATCATTCCCTTCGAGTAACAGACTCAGGGTACAAATAGTTGTATCTAGCAACACACAGATGAAACACAAGCTTTATAGAAAGGATTTGTGCTCAAGAAGTCGGGCCTTGCACAAAGAAGATCCTCTTCTAGAGCTTGTAGTGCCTGGATGCAATTTCACACTTTTTTGAAAGGCGCGAAATGTGGTACGCGCACCTGCACTTTTCGTTGGGCTTGCCTGAGGGCGACAACTAGAACAAAAATGTAATAGCCAATCTAATCACATGCGGTGCAACGACAACAATAAGCAAGTGAAGGAAATTAACGACAGGAACTAACTACAAAACTAAATAAGCATGCAAAATATGTCTGCTACAGGAAGCATATGATTTCAAGGATATAAAGACAAGCACGAAATAGTAAATCACGAGTCATATAAGTATCATATGTCATTATCTCAATTTCCAAAATCTTTATTTAATTCATCCAAAGTCCCTGTGCGACTTTCCCCTACCTCGGGAGGTTGCGTCACTGCGAGCGTAGGTGATGTAGGGCTCGGGCCGTGGGCAAGAGCGGGATCCGTTGCATAAATTTAGAAGGGGGCCGACATTGCCGATGCTGTCTCATGCAGGGAGTGAGAGGGAGAGAGAGCATGATCAAGAGGGGGACTGGAGGAGAGGATGAGGATGAGCAGGGGAGAGGGGGCTACGAGGTGAAGGCCTCCTCTCCCCTTGCGTGTTTTTAAAGCACGAGGGAGGTGAGCAAAACGGGAAACCCTCAAAGGGTTTCCCTTTTCTGTAAGGGAGGAGGTATGCAACGACGCGAGGGAGAGGGTTTTAAAAGAAACCCTCGGCCCTGCGAGTTTTAACTCTAACAGGTTGGTGGATCTGGGTTGGATCCGACCTGTGTCCAAATGTGTTTTTTTAGTGGGTTTTACCTTCTCCAGTCAACTTCCCTGACTGGTGATCCTGCACTTGACATCCACGAGAGGAGAAGAAAACATTACATCCATGGTCAAATAATTGTGAAACAAATAGAAGATTTAGATTAAGTTTAGGAATATATTTAATTTGTGGAATGAAAAATCTTTTTGAATTTTGGAAATCTTTTTCAAAATTTTTTATTTTTTTAATTTAAAGAGATGTTCCATCAACATTTAACACATTTGACCCGCTTGAGTTATGACATTCAGATAACATATCAATGTTTGGTGTCATATGAAAAGAAGCATTGGAATCAAGGAGCCAAAGAGATTTACGAGGATCGGAGATGCCCACGGAAGAGACGACGTCTCCGGTGGATGAAGAAGCTCCTTTGAGCAATGGTTGAAGTGCTTCCATCAATTGCGTTAAGGACATACTTCCGTTGGATGGTTCACTAGATTCTTGAGAAGGTTCGACAGAGGCAACCTTCCTTTCATATGGTTTCTTTAATTTTGGACAATAAGTTTTCACGTGTCCTGATTCTCGATAATAGTAACAAATTACTTTCCTTTTTTCAAACTCATTTCCATGCTTCTCATCATTCGTCTGTTAAAATGTATCTCTCTTTATGTAAATATTTACATATATATATATATAAAGAGATACATATACATATATATATCACGTATATATGTATATGTATCTATCTTTATATATATATGTAAATATGTATGTTTCTTTTTGTTTCTTTTCTTTTCTTGTAAAACCTGCAAGGGTATTTTAGTCATTCAACTTTTGCGCATATTCATAATTATGAATATGCTGTAATTCTTTTTGCTTTTTCACTTTTATTCTTTTTCTTTTTTCTTTTTCATTTTTTGTCTTTTTTTGTGTTGACTCAAAGTCAACTTGGAGGGCTCAACACTAGCTGTTGAGCCTCTCCAACGGTTAGAATTCTAACCGTTGGAGGGGCTCCAACAGCTAGTGGAGCCCCTCCAAGGCTTCCTTTCTCATTATAAATAGGGGAGTTCCCCCTTTGTAATACTTACTTCTTGGAGCTTTTGTTCTTCAAGCTTCTCAATAAAATTCTTTATATTTTGTATGCCTTTGTGCATTTGAGTTTCTTCATTGTACCTTTGTGTACATTTGTTCTAAGTGTTCTTGTGCATTTGTGCACATTGGTGGTGTTGTGCTTATCGCACACTTTATCTCTTTTTGAGATATTTTCACATGGTATCAGAGCTAGGCTTAAAGGAAAAGAAGATCGTGCTCTTTTTTCTCTTCGTTGGAATACCTCGTAAAGCGTGCCATTAAGTTGTGCTGGTTGAAGTGAAGACGCGACTCTTCATTCTATATTTTGGAAGCTTCCTACATCAAGAAAGGACTCATTTCGCATTGTGGTACGCATTTATTTCTCTTTGTATCCTCTCTAATGGGCGAAAAGGATTCTCACTTCTCTCTTGGCTTCAAATTGAATGGAACGAATTATCATGTATGGGCCGGGAATATGGAGGCCCATATAAAAGGAAAGGGTCTTTGGGGATATGTTCAAGGAACTATTCCCGAACCCGTACCAAAAATTACTACCCTTGACAAAGGGGAGATCAAGGTTCTTGAGGGAGAAGAAAGAGAAAAGGCTTTTGAAGATTACAATAAGAAGCATGAAGAATGGGAAATGAAAAACTACAAAATACTCTCATGGTTCTTCTCTTCGGTTGAGACCAAAATTAATGCCAATATTCTAAAGTTCAAAAAGACATGTCAAGTATGAGAATATCTTGAAAGAATGTATACTTCAAGAGATTTGTCCCATAAATACTATCTCCAAAAGAAGGCCTTAACCCTTCAACAAGGAGAAATGTCCGTTAGAGAGTATTTCGCCGAGTTATCCACTATTTGGGATGAGCTTGCCCTCCAAGAACCTAAATGGAGTGGTGAGGCTATTGAATTGAGAGCCAAACAATTAGAAGACGATCATTTCTTCAATTTTTTAAATGGGCTTAGACCTGAGTTTGAACAAACTAGATCCTCTCTCTTATCTTCTTTCTCTTCCCCTCCGTTGGAAGATGTGCTTACCAAATTAAGTGGAGAAGAAACTAGATTGGGAATGAATAAAACTAATCTAAGTGTGTTGGCCGTCCCCTCTAAATATGAGGATGAGGGTGCTTATGCCGTCTCAAGACCGGAGAATAATGTTAAAATCTATAAACCCCCTCATTTTAACAAAAATCAAGGAGGAAGAGAAAATGGTGGGCATTATGGAAGGAGAGATTATAGTAAGATCATATGCCATTTTTGCAAAGAACCGGGTCACATTAAACCGGTATGCCCTAAATGGAAGAAGATGGTGGCTATGTCTACTACTTTCCAATCAACCAAGGAGGAAGGTCCTTCTACTTCCAATCATGCTACTTTGGCTCTCAATCAAATCATGGAAGCTCTTCAACCACTCCTCAAGGGATCCGTTTCCGGAGCCGCCATGACCACCTTCTCTCCTCCCGGTAAGACTCTTTGGCTCTTAGACTCGGGTGCATCCTTTCATATGACTCCAAATGTTTTTTCACTTTCTAAATACTCAAAAAATTTGTCACCCTCTTTTGTCTCCACCGCGGATGGGGCTTCTCTTGAAATAAAAGGAATTGGTGATTTTGAAAGACAAGGTTTTTTTATTCCAAAAGTTAAATTTATACCAAAACTAAATTTAAATTTGCTTTCCGTCTCTCAACTATCGGATCATGGGTGTGATATCAAATTCTCATCAAATAAATGTTGGATACAGGATCGTCGGTCCGGGAAGTTGATTTGGGAAGGCTCTAGGAAGGGAGATCTTTATCTCATGGAGTTTCTTCAAATTCCAAAAACCTCTTTTTGTAATGTTGCCCAACATAAGGATATAAATGTTTGGCATAAACGCCTTGGGCATCCAAATATTGTCAAACTTTCGTATTTACATTTTGCTAAAACCTTATGTAAAGACAATTTCAATTGTAATGATTGCATTCTTGGTAAAATGAGAAGCTTACCTTTTGGACAAAGAACTATGTTTTCAACCAAACCTTTCGAAATTGTGCATTCGGATGTATGGGGATCGGCACCCGTTGTGTCTAAGGGAGGTTTTTCATATTATGTTATTTATGTGGATGATTTTTCAAGGTATAGTTGGATATACTTCCTCAAACATAAACATGAGGTTTTTTCTACTTTCAAGATCTTTCACATGTTAATACAAAATCAATTCAATAGTAAGTTACAAATTTTTAGAACCGATTCCGGGGGAGAATATCTCTCAAATGATTTCAAAAGTTATATTGAAAATAATGGGATTGTTCATCAAAGGTCTTGTCCCAAAACTCCCCAACAAAATGGGTTGGCCGAATGTAAACATAGACACATAATTGAAACTACAAGAACTTTACTAATTTCTCAAAAAATTCCAAAAAGATTTTGGGCCGAAGCGGCTCTTGCATCGGTTTATCTCATCAACCGACTTCCATCCAAAAACTTGAATTAAATATCTCCATATGAAATCTTGTATAAAAAAGAACCCGACTACAATAGGTTAAGAATTTTTGGTTGTAAATGTTTTGTTCTCACCGATAAGAATGATAAATTATCTCCCAAAGCTATTCCTTGTGCTTTTTTGGGATATTCGGAAACTCAAAAAGGGTTTAGATGTTATGATATTAAGAATGATAAACTATATGTTTCAAGAAATGTAACCTTTTTAGAAAACATAAGTGGTTTTGAATAACACAAAAATCATGAAGATAATGCCGATTATTCTTTTTTGTTTGAACTATTATCTAGAAATGAAGATTTTTTTAGCGATGATGAATTAAAAGAGAATGAGGATATAAGTGAAAGCATTCCTCAAACCATTCATGATGAAGAAGAAATGATAAATGAACCCATTACCTATACTCATAGAGATAAAGACACTTTTAGAAGTGCAATAGAGAAATATAGTGATCTTAGTGAATCTTCCAACAATTCTCGAAGAACTGAAAGATCTAGGAAAAATCCTTCTAGATTTATATCCTATGAATCTTTTTCTCCAAAACATAGGGCATGCCTTAGTGCCATTCACTCATATCAAGAACCTAGAAATTTTAAAGAAGCTAAGGAAATGATTGAATGGAGGGATGCCATGGACAACGAACTTAGAGCCCTCAACAAAGCCAAAACGTGGGTTTTTCAATGTCTTCCAGAAGGAAAGAAAACAATAGGATGTAGATGGGTTTTTAAAGTCAAAACCAAGAGTGATGGCACTCTCGAAAGATATAAAGCCCGTCTTGTCGCAAAAGGATATAGTCAAGAATACGACATCGATTACGAAGAAACCTTTGCTCCTGTTGCACGAATGGTTACTGTAAGGTGTTTGATCACCATTGCATCTATTAAAAAATGGAATATTTATCAAATGGATGTTAAAAATGCATTTTTAATGGGGATCTCAATGAAGAAGTCTACATGGATGCTCCTCCTGGTATGAACGTACCAAAGGGGAAAGTCCTTCGTTTGCAAAAAGCGCTTTATGGTTTAAAACAAGCCCCTAAGGCTTGGTATGATCGATTTAATGATGTAATGGTTCAAAATGGTTTTTCCTCATGCTACACTGACACTGCTCTGTTTGTTAAAAAGTCTGATGCAGGAATTGTGATTTTACTGTTGTATGTTGATGATATGTTGATAACAGGTAGTGACATAAAGAGAATCAGAAACATTAAAACCACTTTAAAAGAAAGGTTTGAAATGTCAGACCTAGGGTATCTGACTTACTTTCTTGGTATCGAGGTAGCCTACTCTCATAGAGGCTATTTTTTTGTCTCAAACTAAACTTGCCTGTGAGTTTCTTGACAGATCAGGTATTACTGATGATAAAATCTGTGAGACCCCTGAAGTTGTGGGATAAAAAATGAAGATCGATGATGGGAAACCTTTGGAGGATCCTACCCCCTACCGGCAACTTGTAGGATCTCTAATGTATCTTAGCATCACAAGGCCGGACATCTCTCATGCCGTGCATACTGCAAGCCAATTTCAGCATGCTCCTACATCCGTTCATATGAGTGCCGTTCTCCGAGTTGTCAGATACTTAAAGGGAACTTTAAACAAGGGAGTTTTCCTTTCCTCTTCTTCTGAGTTGAATTTAATTGCATATACTGACTCTGATTGAGGAGGTGACCCAAATAACCGTCACTCCACTACAGGCTTTTGCATTTTCTTAGGTGAATCCCTGATCTCATGGAGATGTAAGAAACAACAGAAGGTGTCTCTATCATCCACCGAAGTAGAATATCGAGCCATGACGTCTACAACTATGGAGATTGTCTGGATTCATCAGTTGTTGCAAGACATGGGGATTCTAATTCAATAACCCACAAAGTTGTGTTGTGATAATAAGAGTGCAATTTATATTGCTAAGAATCACATGTTTCATGAGCGGACAAAGCATATTGAGATGGACTGCCATTATGTCCGAGAGGCATATCTACAAAAAGTCATCGACCTTCCTTATGTAACGTCAGAATATCAGTTGGCAGATTTCTTCACCAAGGCGCTTTGCTCTCCAAGATTCAACTTTCTCCTTAGCAAACTTTCGGTCATTGTGCCCTAAGTTTGAGGGAGGGTGTTAAAATGTATCTCTCTTTATGTAAATATTTACATATATATATAAAGAGAGATACATATACATATATATATCACGTATATATGTATATGTATCTATCTTTATATATATATGTAAATATGTATGTTTCTTTTTGTTTCTTTTCTTTTCTTGTAAAACCCGCAAGGGTATTTTAGTCATTCAACTTTTGCACATATTCATAATTATGAATATGCTGTAATTCTTTTTGCTTTTTCACTTGTATTCTTTTTCTTTTTTCTTTTTTATTTTTTGTCTTTTTTTGTGTTGACTCAAAGTCAACTTGGAGGGCTCAACACTAGCTGTTGAGCCTCTCCAACGGTTAGAATTCTAACCGTTGGAGGGGCTCCAACAGCTAGTGGAGCCCCTCCAAGGCTTCCTTTCTCATTATAAATAGGGG
Organism: Nuphar pumila; assembly: GCF_984573655.1. NCBI lineage: Eukaryota > Viridiplantae > Streptophyta > Magnoliopsida > Nymphaeales > Nymphaeaceae > Nuphar > Nuphar pumila. The sequence goes on along the minus strand of NC_143261.1, from coordinate 78,576,982 downwards.
AGTTCCCCCTTTGTAATACTTACTTCTTGGAGCTTTTGTTCTCCAAGCTTCTCAATAAAATTCTTTATATTTTGTATGCCTTTGTGCATTTGAGTTTCTTCATTGTACCTTTGTGTACATTTGTTCTAAGTGTTCTTGTGCATTTGTGCACATTGGTGGTGGTGTGCTTATCGCACACTTTATCTCTTTTTGAGATATTTTCACATCGTCCTCCCATAATTTGGAGGTTTGTATGTGCGAATATGGTTTCTCGGTCTAGATACGGCTAGAACCGAGTCATTATCACTCTTGATGATTCTATTTTTGAGCATATTCTCCTCTATATGCTTAATTCCTCTATAGTGTCTTCTATAGATGGAACCTTTCCTCGATGAAGAAGAATCGACTTGGTAGATTCAAATTCCGATCTTAGTCCATTAATAAATTGGAAAAAGTGCTCTGCATTTATTTGATTTTGGCAGAGTTCTATGTCTTATGGGTAATGCCACTTTGGTTTGAGAAGAGCCAACTCTTCCCATAATTCCGACAAGCTATTGTAGTACTCTCTAATGCTTTTGTCCCCGAACTATATTTCGAACTTGATTTTGTAGATTGCATACATGTGCAATGTCTTTAAGAGAATATATTCTCTTAAGATAGTCCCAAGCGTCATTAGTATGTTTAAATTTTGCAAGACTTTAACACTTCTTGATATCCATGCTACTTATGAGCCAAGACATAATCTTGGCATGCCCCATTCTCCATTCCTTATACTTTTTCTCGTAAGTGGTAATAACTTTAGTTTTTTCTACCTCCGTAAGAGGTATTTCTTTCTCACCTTCAATCTTTGTAAGAATTAACTTAGTTTCCAGATCGGTCCCGTCCACTAATCTCCACAATCCTTTTTCCCATATAAGGTGCTTCATAATTGAAGCCCATGTAACATAGTTTGAATCATTGAGTTTAATGGGTTTAACAGGGACATTATCATTGTCATCCATTTTATAAGGTTTGAAAGAAATAATAAAGAGGAGAAAAAAAGTGAGTAAAAAAAGAAGCAAAGAAGCGAGAATATGTAATCTACCACGGATGGTAGATACGAATGCTCCGCCAAGCTTTTGCATAATCACACTTTCACATAAACTTGAAGAAGAACGTCACTTCTTTTCCAAACTTGAGTTCACTGAAAAAATCGCTTAATCACAACCGAGCTCTGATACCATGTAAGAAGATGAGATCAACAATCGAATCTTGAAATCATACACACAAAAGACTTCTCATAAGAACCAAGAATGGTTCATAAACAAATATCCACAAGAACCACTAAGGTTCATACAATATACCTGAAAAAGGGTATGCAAAGCAAAATAAAAAAATATCTTTTCATTCAAATGGAAAAAAACCCCTAAAAAATAATGCTTTACAAGGGGGAACAAAGCCCATATTTATACTACACAAAAAGGGGCTTTAGAGGGAGTCGTTGGGCTCCCAACGGCTCCAAATGGAGCCGTTGGAAGCCCAACGACTCTCTTAGTAATGATGTCTAAAAAGGTCCAAAAAATGTCTAACCTAATTAGATTCTAACCTAACCTAACTAGAATATATAAGTATACTAAAAAGACAAAAAAAAGATTACATATTTTAATATAAAAGACCAGAGCATATTGAATGGTTTGTTAGATAAAATAAGACCTGACATACCCATTTATTCTTTGGTTTCGTCAAAGGCGAGGATAAGATAATACAAAAACTTCGATGGAAAAGTTGTTAACAACTATGCTCTACGAGTAGCAATGACTCAGTGTCCCTGATCATCGGAGTTAGGGGACTGGGCTACCAAATATTGTCCTAAGTAGTAGATTTCAATGACTTTTGCAGAAGTTTGAATGCATCCCAGAGTAACAAGTGGCCTCTGGGGAATTCTCTCTCGATCATTAGGTCGTTCCTTTAGGAGTGGACTCAGCTAGTTGTCCAGGGTATCAAAATACATAGGATAACACACCCTAGGACTGTTTCAGTTGTTTCTATGTTTATCCTATGCGTACCCACAAGGCAATAATTATCAAAATAAGATTACCATGCTCATTTTACTTATTATTAAAGTGCATATCGCGAAAGGAATAATTCATATATTAGTCTTTCATAAGTCTGACCCATTTTATGGGATACAGGTGATGATTAGGTTGATGCAACAAGCAATGACACGTTGACGTGATGATATCAAGAACCCACTCTCTCTTTGTTGTTGCACTCTTGAGCACGTTTTGTAAATTTGTATAAGGGTTTCTTTTGTAATACCTCATTTTGTGTAAACTTTAATTATCAAAAACCTCGTTTTAAATCTATGTGGTTTCAATGATTATATAGAGATACAAATCCATTGTGTAAAGGAAAGTTCGCCTGTAATGCGCCCAAGGTCCGTTGACTTGTTCTTTCAAATACTATTTTCCGTTGAACTACCATTTTAAACTTTGAAAAAAAATTAATTGCAAAGCTTCAAACTTTTTCCTAAAAAGTTTACAAGTTCGAGATTTTGGGGCATTACAACATGGGTTTCTCTCTAATGACTTCTAAACTAGGGAATTGACCTTAGAGGCTCTTTGAAACCCAAAACCCCAAAAAATAAAATTGGCCTTTTAATTTTTTGGTACAAGTGTATCATATGATACAAGAGTGTATTGTATGATACACTTGATATGGATACAATACACACTCATATTGCGATACGAGTGTGTATTGTATCGTTACTGTAATGAAGTAGATTGAATCCGATACACATGCAAGAACACACTTTCAATCAAGTAAAAATACTTGATTGAATGACGAAACCACCCACACAAGGGTCTACAAACCTGTTATTGCATAGAAGCACTCAAGAATGAGTTGGGAATACAAGGCCACAAGAGGCCAATATATAATACAATGGAGCCAATAGGGTGCAACTCCATATGGCTGTTGGGGCTGCACCCAACAGTCATAAATATAGCTGTTGGGGCAGCTCCAACAGCTATATGGAGCCCCTAATGTGCTGACGCCTATTATAGAGAAAAGACCGAAATACCCCTAATGGGTATTTCAGTTAACAATAAACACATATACATATATGTATATGTATATATACATATATATATATATACACATATATATATATATATATATCTTAACACCCCCCTCAAACTCATGGTGCAACAATCGAGAGTTTGCCAAGGAAATGAAATCTGGGTGAAGAAAGTGCTTTGGTGAAGAAGTCCGCGAGTTGATACTCTGATGGAACATAAGGCAGTGTGAGTCTTCCGCAAAAATTCTTCCCGAACATAGTGGCAATCCATTTCAATGTGTTTTGTCCTCTTATGAAACATATGATTGCTCGTGATATATACAACACTCTTGTTGTCACAGCATAATCTGAAAGGTTTTGTGGTGTGAATTCTCAAATCCTCTAATAGTTGTCGCAACCATACTAACTCAGACGTAGTCGTTGCCATAGCGCGATACTCAGCTTCAGTTGAGGAGAAAGACACCTTTTGTTGCTTCTTGCATCGCCAGGAGATTAGGGAGTCACCTACAAAAACACACAAACCAGTGGTTAAGAGTCTATCATTTACATCCCCTCCCCAATCAGAATCTGAGTATACAATGACTTCTAATAAGGAAGAAGATGATAAAAACAATCCATGACTTATAGAATTCTTAATATATCTAATAATTCTCATTACAACACTCATATGTACTGTAGTGGGAGCATGCTGAAATTGACTGATAGAATGAATAGCATGAGAGATATCAGGACGAGTAATAGAAAGGTAGGACAAAGCTCCAACCATTTGTCTATATGGGGTTGGATCTTGCAGAGGTTCTCCATCATCCTTCTTCATTTTTGCATTTATGACCTTTGGAGTGTCAACCCGTTTTTCATCTGAGAGTCCTGATCTCTTTATGATCTCTGCGACATACTTAGTCTGTGACAAAAAATAACCACGAGGTGAGTAAGCTACTTCAATTCTAAGGAAATAACGTAAAAAGCCAAGATCTGTCATATCAAAGTTGCCTTTAAGCACATCTTTGATATGGTTTACTCCCTGCTTATCACTTCCTGTGATTATCATATCATCTACGTAAAGCAGCAATATAACCATCCTTGCATTGGAAGACTTAACAAATAATGCAGTGTCAGTAAAACAAGATTTAAAATGCAGTTGAGTCATCAAATTACTAAATCTATCATACCAAACTTTGAGAGTTTGTTTTAACCCATACAAGGCTTTTCGTAGACGAAGAGTTTTCCCATGTGCTAAATTCAAACCTGGTGGAGGATCCATGTCGACCTCCTTATCCAGATTACCATTTAAAAAGGCATTTTCACATCCATTTAAAAAATTGGCCATTTTTGGATTGATGCATTTTTGGATTGATGCTATAGAGATGAGAGTTCTGACAGTATCCCTTAGCTACTAGTATAGCTTTATATCTTTCTAATGTTCCATCTCATTTGGTTTTAATTTTATAAACCCATCTACATCCTATAGTTTTCCTTCCTTTAGGTAATGTTTGAATTTTTCAAGTTTTTGCCTTTTTTAATGCTTCTGATTTATCGTTCATGGCTTTAATCCATTCTTGATGATTTTTAGCTTCATAGTAGGATAATGATTCAGAATATGAGTGTATGGCCATTAAGCATGCTCAATATCTTGGTTCAAAGGAATCATGGGATACAAATCTACTAGGGGCTTTTAAAATTCCTACCGATTTTCTAATACTAACATAATCAATATCTTGATTTTGAGAATATCTTTCTAAAGCACATGGTGGGTTCCCTTTGGTCCGCCTAGTATATGTTTATATGTTACTATGGGATGGGTCAACATTGTTAAGTTTGTTGTCTATATTTTCACTTGCATCATGAGAGTCTTCATGTTCACTCTCATGCTCATTATGAAGATTTTCATACCCTTCATGTTCATTGATGAGATAAAAAAGAAACGAATAATCATACTTTTCTTATTTTTTTTGCTTGCTAAAACCATATTCATTTTCAAGAAATATAACATTTCGTGAAACATATAATTTGTTCATTTTCCTGTCATAACATCTATACCCTTTTGATTTTCGGCATAACCCAAAAAAACACAAGGGATTGCTTTTGTGGAAAGTTTGTCGTTCTTATGGGTAAGAACAAAACACTTGCATCCAAAGACTCTCAATCTTTTATAATCGGGGGGAATTTTAAGCAATTTTTCAATAGGGGATATATTTTTAATTGCTTTTGAGGCCATTCTATTTATCAAATAGATTGCCGTAAGAGCTGCTTCGGCCCAAAACATTTTTAGAACATTTCTTGATACAAGAAGTGTTCTAGTGGTCTCAACAATATGTTTATGCTTTCTTTCAGCTAGTTCATTTTGTTGAGGAGTGTAAGGGCAAGATTTTTGATGAATAATGTCATTTGAATCAAGAAATTTTTTAAATTCGTTTGATACAAATTTTCCCCCAGAATCAAATCTAAAAAATTGAATATTGGTTTTGAATTGAGTCTTTACGTAGTAAAAAAATCTTTTAAAACAATCAAATGCTTTTGACTTTTGCTTAAGAAAAAAAATCCAAGAATGTCTACTATAATCATCTACGAATATAACATAGTATAGTCTTTTGTGCCAATTTTCTATATCTTTCTTTTCCACAAAATTACAAAAAGATTGTTTTGATAACTCAAGATTGTCCATTACATAGAGATCTCCTTTTCTATGGCCTTGCCCAATCGGCTTTCCGGACTGGAGATCCTGTATTAAACAATCATTAGAAGAGAATAAAACTTTACAACCATAATCTGTAATTTGTGAAACCGATAAAATGTTCAAATTTAATTTTGGCACAACCCTAATATTTGGTATGTGAAAGTTTGGTTGTTTTTGAAAGATTCCAAAACTTTTGATTTTTAAGGATGTTCCGTCGACGGTTGAAACATAAGAATCATTTGAGTTAGAATGACATTCGGATAATATTGACTCATTTGGAGTCATATGAAAAGAGGCACCGAAGTTCAAGATCCAAGAAGTCTTACCAGAGTCACCACTTGTGGATACGACCGCCCCCGAAAAGGAAGAAGCTTGAGTTTTGAACAATGGTTGTAGCACCTCCATTAATTGAGCTAAAGATAAGGAGCTAATGCATTTGGAGTCGTCAACATCATTCATTTCCACCGAAGCAAGTCTCTTATCATCTCGATGATCTTCTTTCTTTATTTTTGGACAAAACGGCTTGATGTGTCCTGGTTCATAACAATGATAGCATATGATTTTGTCATCTTTTTTGTCATTCCTCTCACAATTGTTAGGATTTCTCCCATTCCTCATTTTTCACAAAGTGAAGAGGTTTATAACTCCTAGTATGATTACCGGGCTTTGACATAGCAAGCAACGTTTCTTCATCCTTTGAAGCGGATGGCTTCTTCAATCTATTTTCTTCCATAGTCAATTTTTCAAGAGTTTCGACTATGGATGACATACCTCCTCTATAAAGGAGAGCCGATTTAGTTCCCTCAAATTCGGGCCTAAGCCCATTTACAAATTGATAGAAATGCTATGTTTTAATTTGATTTTCACAGAGTTCTACATCTTGAGGACAATGTCATTTTGGTTCAAGAAGAGCCAATTCATCCCAAAGGAGAGAAAGTGCATTGTAATATTCTTTAATACTCATTTCTCCTTGGGTCATGGTTCTCACCTTGTTTTGGACATTGCATATGTGTGCAATATCTTTAAGACTATACATGTCTTTAAGATATTTTCATGCATCACTAGCGAAATCAAATTTCGCTAAGATAGAACATTTGTGGATGTCTACACTATTGATGAGCCTGAAAAGAAGACATTATTATCTTCATTGTATGTCTGACCCGATCCATTTGTATAATGGATCGGGTCCAGATCCAGATCATGTATTGTAAATTATCATTTTGTAAAAGGGTATTTTCGTACCCTAATGTTTACACTTTATGTTAAATAGAATGAGAGGGCAGTCACGATGGACTGAACCCTCCTTTCATCTAGAATTTCTCTCTCCCTCTCGTCTCTTCTCTCACTGTAGATTAGGGTTTCATTCTTTCATGGTATCAGAGCAGGGCGTGGATCTGCGTGAAGAAAGCAAGGCGTGGATCTGCGTGAAGAAAGCACAGCGTGCATCTGCGTGTGAATACCCAGCGTGAATACCCAGTGGAGAACGTCTGGTCGTGAATCAGCGTGATTCTGGAAGTTGCATCAGCTATCTGTCTCTTCTCTAACGAAGGTGAAGAAAGCAAGGCGTGGATCTGCGTGAATCTGCGTGAAGAAAGCACAACGTGCATCTGCGTGAATCTGGGTGTGAATACCCAGTGGAGAATGTCTGGTCGTGAATCAGCGTGATTTCAGCATGGATCTGCATCAGCGTGGATCTGCATAGCTATCTGCGTGAATCTGGGTGTGAATACCCAGCGTGAATACCAGCCTTTGTCACCAATCAGCGTGAATCAGCGTGAATACCCTGCGTGATTCTGGAACCTTCATCTGTGTGTTTTTGTCAACAAAATCTGTGTCTAATAAAATTAGGTTCCCCCTTTCCTTTGTGAAAATTCGATCATCTCTCTATCCGTGGTTAATTTCTGCTGTTCTCTTGTTGTTTTTCCTACAGTTAATTTCTGCTAATCATTGCCAATCTACCTCTCTTGATCTGTGATTTCCTCCTGCTGTTTTTCTTACTGATTTTCCCTACATTGAATATGTGTTTTCCTGCTACCTGCTAATCCCTGTCAATCTGTAATTTTCTTTCTTCTACTTTGCATCTTTTGTTGAATCTAAAGAGAATTGTCTGCTAGCAGCCATCTGTCTTTCCTAATCTGAAGAAGTTAGTTGAGTTCTTTGTTTTACCTAAGTGTCAGTTCAATCATATTCATCAAATGGAATTCACTCACGGGCAATCATGCCTGTCCTCAAGTTTTCTTGGTCAACTAGTTTCTGAAAAATTGAATAACTGCAATTTCTTAACCTGGAAAAGACCGATTATTCCGTTTATAAAGAGTCAGGACCTCTCTGGTCACTTGGATGGATCAGTCCCATCGCCTCCAGAATTTCTTTCGCAAGAAAAGGCGGACGATAAAGGAGAACAATCTGTTGTTCTTCACAAGAATCCAGAATATGTTGCTTGGATGAAGAGAGATCAATCGCTAGTGGCATACATCACTTCAACTCTTTCACAGGAGGTCCTTATTGCTCTTCCTGATGATTGTTCGGCAAAGGAACTGTGGGATATGTTAGTTCAAACATATTCACAAATTTCTGAGGCAAGAATCATGTTTCTTAAGCGAGAATTTCAAATGCTGAAGAAAGATTCCATGTCTATTATGGAATACCTGAATAAAATGAAAGGCATCACAGATCAGTTGGCGGTTGTTGGGTGTCTTGTCAGTGAAAAAGATAAAGTACAACAAACCTTGAGTGGATTGGGGCCAGACTATCATGTTATAACGACAACCTTACTATGTCTACCAGAACTTCTAAAGTTTGAAGATCTTCGTGCAAAATTATTGCAATATGAGATGAATCTGAAAGGTTCCTCTGAAACCTCCCATGGGAATTCCGGGACACAAGATGTGTTGGCTATGGGAATGAGTGATGGTCGAGGTAGAGGAAGTTCCTTTCGAGGAAAAGGAGGCCAAGGGAGAAATAACTATGGAGGTCGTGGCATTCTTTCAACACCCAATGTCCAGGGACAACGACCCATTCCCACCTGTTTCCTATGCAACAAGAAAGGGCACATTAAAGCGAATTGTTGGTTTAATCTCCAAAACAAAGGGAAAGCTCCACAAGCAGAGGCTAAAAGGGATGGAGAAGTAAAAGAGTTACTGTTGGCAGCTTTGGCAGGATTAAATATGAAGCAAAATGACAAAGGAATTTGGTATGTTGACTCCGGAGCAGCTACTCATGTTACAGGTGATGTAGGTAAGCTCTTGACTCTTACACCTTATGTTGGAAAGAATAGCATAGTCACAGGAGATGGATTCCATCATGCCATCTCACACACTGGAAATGCCATTATACACATGTCAAAATCCTCTCTTAAACTTCCAAGTGTCATCCATGCTCCTAATATTCAAAAGAACATTGTTTCTGTCTCAAAACTTGTTGATGATGCTAATGCTTCAGTCGAATTTACTCCCTCTTCTGTTTATGTCAAGGATCTTCGCACGAGGAGGATATTCGCTGAAGGACAACGATGGGGCAACATGTACATCTTCCAAGAAGATCCTTCCTTCATTCATTCCAACTATTCATCCTTGAAGCCTCACCAACGTCAAGTCTTTGATTCTGATTTTATATTTAATGTTTCTGAAAGTAATAAGCCAAGACTTTGGCATAGTCGTCTTGGCCATTGTGGTCGTCATTTCATTGAAAAACTTGTCATGAATAATCTTATTCCTAAGTCCAGTCTGAGTTCAGAAGTCGTTGATACAAAATGTTCTAGTTGTCATCTATGTAAGAGTCATGTTTTACCTTTTGCTTCCATTAATAAAAGAGCTTCAAGGCCATTTGAGGTCATTTGTTCAGATGTCTGGGGTCCTGCTCCAATTACTTCTTTTTCTGGCAGTAAATACTATCTTATTTTCATTGATAGTTACTCACGTTACACTTGGATATTCTTTATGAAGCACAAATCAGAAGTTTTTGGATTGTTCCAGAAATTTCACTCTTTTGTTCAAAATCATTTCTCTATCAACATTCTTAATTTCCAGTGTGATGGAGGAGGTGAATTCTCCTCGAGTGATTTTGTTAATTTTCTTCAACATAATGGGATAAAGAGAAGAGTATCTTGCCCTCATACACCTCAACAAAATGGGATTGCTGAGAGGAAGCATCGACATATTGTTGAGACTGCGATGAGCATGATGCACGGGAGCAATCTCCCATTATCATTATGGACTGAGGCTTTCCACTCCACAGTTCATGTGATAAATCGCTTGCCCATGAATATCTTAGAGAATAAGTCACTATACTTCTCGCTTTTTGGCATACAACCTGATTATCATGAATTACGTGTGTTTGGGTCTGTTTGTTATGTGCACATTGATAGCTCTCTCAGGCACAAGTTCCAAGATAAGGCTTTGAAATGCAGGTTTATAGGATATGCAGAAGATTACAAAGGGTACAAGTGCTATGATCCCCTGAGTAAGCGTGTCAAAATATCAAGGAATGTTATTTTCGATGAAATGAACTTTGCCGATCAGGATACTAATTCAACTATGGTAGATACTGATAACTCAAGCTGCAACATTGAGGTATACTACCCATGGTTAAATTCAGAACTCTTCTCCAACAGTACAGTAGACTGTCCAGAAAATTGCAGTCAAAATGAGCCACATGAGGATTCAGCCAATGAGACTCAAACGAAGGAAACTGTCACATATGACTTGGAGCCAACAAGGTATAAGGGAATTGTGTACACTCGGCGAGAGAAAGAGCCCTCATTCATTCCTTGTACGAACATGGATCCATCTGGAGATATCAGAAGATCTTCACGGATTCGACATCCGCTTGACAGGTGGGTAAGTTATAAAAAATTTTCAATGGATTTTCAGTTATTCTTGACATCCATAAGTAAAGAGGATGAGCCTCTTATGTTCTATCAAACTGCGAGCTCTAGAAGATGGGTAGAAGCAATGAATGAAGAAATGGAGGCCTTACATGAATGTGGTACATGGGAGATTGTGCCTAGACCACTGAACAGAAATGTCGTTGGGTCAAAATGGGTGTACAAGATAAAATATAAACCAGATGGGAGCATCGAAAGGTACAAGGCTCGACTTGTAGCCAAGGGATTCACACAAGAGGAAGGCCAAGACTTTGATGAAACTTTTAGTCCTGTTGTTAAGATGGGGACTATTCGTATTGTGTTGAGTCTAGCCATTAAACATGGATGGACATTGAGTCAGCTGGATGTAAAAAATGTTTTTCTGCACGAGGATTTAAAAGAAGAGGTCTACATGGAACAACCCACTGGGTATGCAGAACGAGACGCCAAAAAAATATGTATGCAAATTAAAAAGAACACTCTATGGTTTGAAACAAGCTTCTCGTTCCTGGTTCGACAGTTTTTCTCTAGAAATACAACGGCGTGGCTTTACTAGGTCTCTTCTGGATTACTCATTATTCATTCACAATGAACAAGGAGTTACTGCTCTTCTGTTGATATATGTAGATGATATCATCATCACAGGAAATTGTAAAAGCCACATTGAGCAGGTGAAGAAGTTATTAAATCAGAGATTTAAGATGAAAGATTTGGGAAAGCTGCGATATTTTCTTGGGGTAGAAGTTGATAACAAGAATGATACACTTACCCTTACTCAACACAAATATACGCTGGACATTCTCGGCAGAGCAGGCATGACAGATTGTAAGCCGTTAACAACTCCAAGTGTCATTCATCAGAAATTGAGTTCGCAAGAAGGGGATATATATGGAGATCCCACTAAGTATCGCAGCTTAGTTGGCATGTTGCAATACCTGACTTTTACTAGACCTGACATAGTATATTTGGTTAATCAGGTATCCCAGTTTATGCATGAACCTCGTGTGTCACATATGGAGGCAGTCAAACGTATACTTCGCTACCTAAAGGGTACAGTGGGTGATGGGCTGGTATACAAAGGCAAGGAAGAATTAGATCCAGGTGGGGGCCATGAGATTATTACTTATGCTGATGCTGATTGGGCGGGGGATCCAGACGAACGACGATCAGTATCCGGTTATTGCAGCTTCATTGGGCCAAACTTGGTATCCTGGAGCAGTAGAAAACAAAAGGCGGTTGCTAGATCGAGCACTGAGGCCGAATACAGATCGATGGCCACTGCCACGGCCGAGGGTACATGGATAAGACATCTTCTGACTGAAATGGGAGAGCCGATTGCTCGATCACTGTTGCTGTGTGACAATCAAAGTGCCATCAACATGTCATTCAATCCCATTCACCATAGTCGAGCAAAGCACATTGAAATAGATCAACATTTTATTAGGAAAAAGGTTGAAGACAAAGAGATTGAGCCCATGTATGTGTCAATAAAAGAACAAGTTGCTGATATCCTCACTAAAGGGTTAACAAAGGATAGATTTTGGTTTTTGAAGAACAAGTTGTTCATGGTCCAACACCATGCATAACTTGAGGGAGGCTGAAAAGAAGACATTATTATCTTCATTGTATGTCTGACCCGATCCATTTGTATAATGGATCGGGTCCAGATCCAGATCATGTATTGTAAATTATCATTTTGTAAAAGGGTATTTTCGTACCCTAATGTTTACACTTTATGTTAAATAGAATGAGAGGGCAGTCACGATGGACTGAACCCTCCTTTCATCTGGAATTTCTCTCTCCCTCTCTTCTCTTCTCTCACTGTAGATTAGGGTTTCATTCTTTCAGAGCCATCCAATTATTTTTGAGTGCCCATCCTCCACTCTTTACATTTTTTTTCGTAATCGAAAACGGCTTTACCCATTTCCTCTCCTTGAAGAGCAACCTCTTTCCCATTCTCAATTTTCGTAAGAATGAGCTTGGGTTCTCTTTTGGTACCGTCCACCAAACCCCATAATCCCTTTTTCCATATTTTGTGTTTAACTATGGATGCCCACATCACATAGTTTGTATCATTTAGGCGTACGGGAATGAAGACCATTACCTCTCTTTCATTCTCCATTTCCTTACAAGGCTAAGAGAAAGGGTAGAGAACGAAGAAGAAAGAAAAATGAGTGAAATACAAGATTTATTTGAGAGATGGCATGCTTCCCGATGCAACAATCCTCGATTTGTTGAATCCTCTAAGCGTACGATTCTCCTCTTGATATTGTCACAAACTTTCTTCAAAAACTTGCCTTTAGACCACCAAAGCTTTGATAGCATGTAATGAAGTGGATTGAATCCGATACACATGCAAGAACACACTTTCAATCAAGTAAAAATACTTGATTGAATGACGAAACCACCCACACAAGGGTCTACAAACCTGTTATTGCATAGAAGCACTCAAGAATGAGTTGGGAATACAAGGCCACAAGAGGCCAATATATAATACAATGGAGCCAATAGGGTGCAACTCCATATGGCTGTTGGGGCTGCACCCAACAGTCATAAATATAGCTGTTGGGGCAGCTCCAACAGCTATATGGAGCTGTCCCATCAAATCTGAAAAAGACAAAAGGTGAAAAAAGAAAAAGACAAAATAAATATATGAAATAAAATACAGAAATGTCAGCCCCTAATGGGCTGACGCCTATTACAGAGAAAAGACCGAAATACCCCTAATGGGTATTTCAGTTAACAATAAACACATATACATATATGTATATGTATATCTTAACAGTTACTTGCCACTCATATGATGCTTAGAACACGAATTTTCCCTGAAACTCACAATGGCTAGATGGGAACCATGATCAACCATCATGAGTTTGGAAATGAAAGTGCAAAATTGAATAGTTTATTTATGAATAGTTGGCAAACCTGACAAGTTGACTCGGGAATCGCCCGAGTCGACCCGGATCGGATCCCAACTGGGTTACAGATTCAGGACTGCCGATCTACATGCCTCTTATGTGTTTTTTTTTTGTGATTTTAATGCATTATTCCCATAAAAGAATACTTGTTATAAAGATTTATACGTTTTTAAATCATAAATATTTACAATTATGTATAGTTGAATACTTATATAGTTTAGTCATTGATGTCATGTTTAGTGATTATACAATATGGATTTTGATTTTTTCCATATCTTAACACTAGAAAATGCATAGTCCTAACTCGTCCGAGTTACCTAGTCGACCCGCTGACTCGTGAATCAAGGGTTCTGCCAACCGTCTCTGAGTCACAAGTTTGCCAACTATGTTGATCTTTAGTCACATTGTTTAATGATATCCCCACCTAATATGAGGTGGGTTTTGTAATGAAATAGCAAAAAAATTACAATAACTCAAAGCCACTAAGGGCAATATACATACACCAAGAGAAAATACAAGAGTTCAAGAGAACACAATCACAAGCCACAAATGGGCACAAGAGCACAATGTAAAAATTATGATTTTTGTTATCAAAGAATGCTCATAGAGAAGCATAAATTTGCAATGGGAATAGTCCCCTATTTGTATACAAAAGAGAGGGAGAGCTAGATGTTAGGCAAGTACTAACAGCTAGCTGTACCTGCTGTTAGATAAGTCTAACTGCTAGCCACTAGGCCTAGCTTAATGGATAGCCAACAGATAACAAAAATGCCCTTTAAAGCCATAATAAATACAAAAAATAAAAAATATAAGAAACAGAAAAGATATACAAACATGCCTAAAAATACTATATATATATAGTCCTCTTCAAAATGTCTATCTTAGATATGTTTTGGAAAATCTGCCCATATGGATGTTGATCTCTATCGTTGAAAACATATGAATAGACTCTTGAATCAATCTTTTTTTATGTGTAGATGGGATTTTACAACGGTTCTGAAATTTGTGAAATTTTCTACATTTTAAAATCTTACATGCACATCGAAAAACTTTCATCCAAGAGTCAAATCATATGTTTTCAACCACGGAGATCACATCTATACGGTCATGGCATGCTTATATATATATATAGATAGATAACAGGTTTGTTAGGCATGACATTGTTATGCCTCTTCTTGATAAAAAATAGGTAGCAGCTAATCTGGTTGATCAAGTATGATAAGAGGTAAGGTTGTGTCATGGTTTTTAAGGGCATCTATATGGGCGTTAAAGGCATACACCTTTACACCCTTATTTGACTATAAGCCTTGAGGCTTAAGCCTCCTTACTGATAAATGAGGCCCATGCCTCCTCATCAAGGAGGCTAAGCCTCTCTGTAGAGGCCCACACCTCTTTTTATACATACCATGGGTATGTAGTTACATAAGGCAAGTAACATTCTTACCATTTTTTTGGCTTTTATTTTTCAGATCAATTTACGTTGAAGCCCCCCAAAATTTGTAAAAACCTCACCCACTAATATTACTACAAAATATAAATTATGAAACGATTAATTTGTTCAATTTTGACAATTGTATATTTTCTGTAAAAAAAAAACTACGGTTCCTAAGTTCCTAACTCATATTGTCAAAAGAAGAGCAAAAAACATCAAAGGGAGGATGCTTTCCAACAAAAAAATTAATTGAACACGGTTGAATTTTACTTTTATTTTTCTTATATGTTTTGATAAAATATATCTTTGTGTGAACAATTATTTTTTCATTTTTATGTATTTGTTTGATTTAATTATAGTGTTATGTGTGCTTCCATATTTGTTGAACAAGCCAATTTTATTTTTATTTTGTTTTTATATATTTTCATAGGCTATTTTCTTTGTGTGATCGATTTCCATTATTTTTGTCTTTACTATCTCTGGTTAATTGAAATTTCATTGTTGTGCATGCTTCTATATATGTTTGACACAAATTAAAAGGGTTATTATTTTTATACTTGTACTTATATATTTTATTTCATTTAGTCATATTTGCTATGTATATTAGTGTTTTCATAATTATTTGGAAGGATTGTTATTTATTTATGCTTTATAACTAATAAAGTACTTTATTTTAATAGTTATAGACTTTTGTATTTTTTTGACTTTACACTTAGGAAAATCTTGAGGCTTACCCCTGATCCATAGTTTTTAAAAATGTCTCATTACGCCTCACTCCTTTAAAAACCTTGGGTTGTAAGGATGAATGAGATTGAAAGGTCCTTCTATGTTGTAGGGAGTAATGACTAGACTTTCCGATGCACAGGTTTCTAGTTAAAGATAGTAGTCGTATAGCACTCCTTATAGTTTCAATTCGAGAAGCTCTTTATTCATTGAAATTCACTCGCAGATGATAGCTAAAGACATCTCTTTTAGGATCCTATAAATTCACTTAAGCTTGAAGAAAAGTTTGTCCTATGCATTCAATTGTGTCAGTTTCTTGGTAACTTTTTGACCTTTTAGACACTTATCTTTTCTGGTATGCAAGTACTTCATCTTACCTATAGGACAAGTACATAATCCTTCCGTTGGAATTATTGGAGAAAACATCATAATCAACTAGTTAATATTTTTATTTCATCAAAATAATTACATTCTCAATAACTCATGCAATTATGATGATTTTTGGTTCTCTTTTTTTGGGCCCTAACACTAAGCACGATCCTCTATGGTTAATTCATGATTAATCACTTACTAAGGAAGTGCATGACACTTATTAAAATCTATGTAACACAGACTTTTCTAACAGGGCACTGCACCCGCTCCCAATGTGGGTGCAACACTTGGACACGACTTCCTTTGTGTCAGGTGAAGTCAACCACACTGATGTTCATTTCTGCCCAAAAGTAGATTCAGTTTACCCTAACCAAGTCCAGTTTTATATATATATATATGTACCCTGCCTGCACCCCCGCACCCAAGTTTTTTTAAAGTGCCGCATCACCGCATCTGCACCCATGTCCGCACCCGCACCTAATAGCTTAAAATCTATCCAAGAATAATTCACATTGTATTATATGCATGGATGAATCTACTTGTACCCACTGTATACATGCATAACTCCTCAAGTGCTTATTATATTAACTCTGTATATAGTATATACCCATTACATGGATATCTAACTATATCATTGATTTTTACTAGATCCATGTTGTTACATAATTATGCAAATACTGAGATTACCCGTCAATCCCTTACACTTGACATTTTACCAAAATACTCAATTACATTGACATTTTGTTTCAGTTGTTGTTGCAATGGTTGCTTAATTTCTTGTGTGATACTTGAGTAAGTTTTGTGATTTTTTTTTCCTTTCAGGTAATTGTCTCAAGGATGAGATACATATCGTCACAAACAGAGCGTGCTGTAAGATTTGTTGGACTTTCTACAGCATTAGCCAATGCACGGTATGCACTACCAGCAGAAGCTATGATCCGTTAACAATTTGAAAATTATTTAAGGGTGTCAAAAGTGAACTTTATCATTATAACTAGAATCCTGTGTTCCTTTGTCTCCATTTGTACCGTAAATGGATTTTGGATTATTCATGTACGATAATAAATTGTTTCTAGATATGCATTTTATGTTAATGTATTTTGCAGTGCAACAGTTCCCTTTTTTCTTTTTTTCTTGTGTGTGTATCTGTTCACGTGTAAGTATGCATGTGCTGTGTATCTATGCTTTTGCATGCGTATCTGTATGCGTGAGATGGACTTATATGTATAGTAGCATAATTAGGTATACTAGGTATTACAGTGCTATTGAAGTACTAGTAATTTCAGTGAGCTGTTTTTTCAGGGATTTGGCTGATTGGTTGGGTGTTCTTGACATTGGGCTATTCAATTTCAAGCCTAGCGTCAGGCCTGTACCTCTTGAAGTTCACATTCAGGTAGTTTCCTAGAGTTCTGTGTTACTCTTTTTTTGTGTGACTGTGTCAAGATTTAGGTGACCATATTGTGATGAAGCCATATTGTGTGACTGGAATCTGAGACAATACAATGATCCAAAAGTAATAACTTCTTGACTAACCAAAATCAAATACATTTGCATAATGTATTTGGTCAAAGACAAAAGCAACAAATTATTACATAATAAAAAATATTAAATAATAATTTATTAATCTTGAGATATTTACAATATTTACAAAAGCATCTTCTCTACAAAACACTCATGCACATACATATTTACACCCATACTGTACAACAGAAGAAAAGGCACAGTATATAAAGGAGGTCATCTAACTGCTTGTTTGACTAGCCAAAACTAACCATTAGAGCAAATCCAAACAGTTAGTTTGACTAGTCAAACTAGCCGTTAACGCAAATTCCAACAGTTAGTTAGTCAGACAAAAAATTGTAAATCAGGGATGCATTACCAGAGATTGAGAGAGAAGGAAGAAAAGAAATAAGAGAAGAGGACTGCATCAATACTCCATGCACACCTATGTGGGTTGTGGGTTCCTTTTAACATATCAATGTTACATGTACAATAATGCCCCTAAAGCTAATATACAAAATCTCTTACATAAGAGGGGCAAAACAGGAAACAAAAGAGTACATAAAGGGGCATTACATTAGGGTTGTTAACGATGTCAATCTGGATCGACCCAATGTGTCATGGCTGAATAGCCTCCCTCAAGTTGTGCATGGTGAGAACCATGGACAACTTGCTCTTCAAGTACCAAAATCTCTACTTAGCCCCTTTGTGATAAGATCAGCCACTTGATCTTGAGTCCCAACCAATGTTGCGAAAAGCGTTGAGGTGTAGCGAGGCGCTCCACCAAAAACCGAAGTGAAAGCGTAAGTCTCATTATTTTTTTTTAAAACTTAAAAAATCTTTAAAAAATATCTAAAAGTACAAATAAATAGAAGATATGCTTTATTGATGAAGCAACAACCAATAAGTTTCCAGATTATTTCCAAACTGACTTGTCTTCTTACAGACATTAAGATTCAAAGACTTAACATAAGCATCATAAGTTGGACTGCAATTTCTAGAAGCCGAGCCAGAAAAAGGCTTCAAAGATATAATATAAGAATCACAAGCTGGATAAAAATTGTTTTCCTCAGAAGAAAATCAGTCATAATAGCATACAGAGAAAAATCTCAACTTAATACATGTTCACTAACTTAATACTTGTTTAAAGAATAGCATACAGAAAAAATCCATACTCACCAAGTTACAAGAATGAAAATCTTAACTTAATACATGTCTATGAATCCAGTTTATGAAAATCTTTACACCACTAAACCAATTCCAGTTTATTGATGGCCCTAATGACAATATAATTCAGTTTATGTGTTCTAATATCACAAACATGCATAATTTCAAGGCACTATCAGATCCAGATTTAAATTTTGAAAAGGTGAAAAGTGAAAGTCAATAGAACATTCACGAATAGGATTAGGACACAATCTTTACAAAAATCAACACATACACGGTCAATTACACGTACATACAGAATCACATGCACAATCAATTAATTGCACAGAGGAAGAAAAAGAAGAACAAAGGAAGAAGAAGAAGGAAAAAGGAGGAAAGAAGAAGCGGCAGCAAAGGAAGGGAAGAAGAAGAAGAAAATGAGGAGGGAAGAAAAAGGAAGGAGGAAAGAAGCAAAACATGAAGTGGAAGCAGAGGAAGGGAAGAAAAAGAAGAAGAAAAGGAGGGAGGAAGATGGAAGAAGAATAAGAAAAAAGGGAGGAGGAAAGAAGCGGCAACAAAGGAAGGGAAAAAGAAAAGGGGGAAGGAAAAGAAGAAGAAAGGAGGAAAGAAGCAGAAGTAGAGACGAGAAGAAAAAGGGAGGGAAGAAGAAGAAGAGGGAAGAAGAGGAAGGGAAGAAAACATAAGAGAAGAGAACAAGAAAAAGAAGAATGAGCAGAAGAAGAGGGAGAGAAAGTACATAGCCGTTGGTGGCTGCCTTTGGTGGTAGCTGCCGCCAGTGGTGAAGGGGGTAGGGGTTGGGGAGCAAAAGGGAGGAAAGATGAAAGGGGGATGGTGCCCTAACATCGGGCCTCCCTCCGACTTTACTTTTTATTTTTTTTAATTGAGGCGTGCACCTCACCTTGTTGCACGCCTCGCTGCGAGGCCTGCGCCTCAAGGTGTATGAGGCACACACCTGATACACATTTGTGCCTTAGCCTTATGCTTCAAGGCAAAAAGCCCCTCGCCTTGAGGCGAGGCACGCTTTTTGCACCTTGAAGCGTGTTTTTCATAACATTGGTCCCAACAAATTGAGTTGTAATCTCCCCACTATCTATCTTGTTTCTTATAAACTGTTGATCTGTTTCAATATGTTTGGTCCTTCCATGCTAAATTAAATTAAGTAAGATCTTAATCGCGCTTTGATTATCTCAAAACAATATGGAACTTGGCGGCTGTTGATTTAGATAAGACAATAAATACCTAATCGAAGTTACCTCTCTGCCGCCATTGATCGATATTCAACCTCAATACTAGAACGAGCCACCGCCTTTTGTTTCTTTCTGCTCCATAAAACTAGATTTTTCCAAGAAATGCACAATACCCAAAGATTGATCTTCTTTTATCTAGGTCCCCTGCCCGGTTCACATTTAAAAGGGCCATCACTGATATCATGTTTTCACCACTATCCCTCTTTTGATAACAAAGTCCATCTCCAAGAGTACCCTTTACATATCCAAGTATCCTCTTAATTGCTTCAACATGACTAGTGTGTAGGCAATACATGAATTGTGAAACTTGATTCACTGCATATACAACGTCTGGACGAGTAAATGTGAGATATTGGAGCATACCCACAATGCTCATATACCTTGTAGGATCATCAAAAATCTCTCTTTCATCACATCCAAGTTTTTGCTGCAATACACTTGGAGTTAATAAGTTACAATCCTTCATTCTAACTTTGTTAAGTAGATCAATGGTATACTTGTGTTGAGTTAGTATTAATGCATCTTTTCTCCTATCAACTTCCACCAACGAAGTGTTTGAGATCTCCTTGATCTCATTAATATGCTCTTCAGAATACCCTGCAACTATGATATCATCAACATAAATTAGCAACATAGTTATCCATTTTTGACCTTTATAGATGAAAAGAGTGATCAAGATGGGATATGCAGAAGCCATGTTTTTTAATTTCGTGAAAAGCTTTCAAACCACTATCTGGATACTTGTTTCGGCCCATATATGGCTTTGTTTAGCTTACACACATAATTGGTGGGATCCTTTTCACTATTCCATTTTGTTTGTTCCATGTACACTTCTTTGATGTAACGACCCCAACTCAAATCCCTTGAAAAATGCATATTTTTTTTTAACCATTGCGGAAAACTTTTCATAGACCTAGGGTCCTCACAGTTTCAATTCCAATTGGATAGCCAAACACAACAAAGAGACTTACATTTATCATCTACAAGAACCAAAGCAAACATATTTATTTATGAATCAAAATCCAACTCCAGAGACAATGTTCTACTTAACAGAAAATAAAGTAGCAACTAACTGAAACAGAAGAACTGAAAGAAACAACAAAATTAAAAGAACGAAACAACAAAATCAAGCGTGACTCTCGTGCCCTCTCAGGAGCTAGCCGACTTCACTGATCACCTGTGTCTGCAAAAAACTAATAAAGTAGGGTGTCAGAACCAAAATCCTTAGCACAACTACTTCTTAGTGAAACATGTAAGATAAAAGAGTATAGACAAGATTTCATGCAATAATTGAGGAAAATGTAAATATTACAATTTACAACATTTAAGTAATCATCCATACAACAGGTTACATTAAAGCAGTAGCAAGTAGCACGAACTAAGTAAACACGACTTTCAACATGCACTAGGGAGTAAATAACATACACTCATCATCATGTAATGACTAAGGGAACAATTAAAATATGCATGTTCTAATGCATAACAGGGAAAATGCATGATTTATGTGCAATGCATGGACCTTTTTATTATCTTTCATTTAAGTTTTCCTTTTTCATATGCATGCCTCTATTACATGCATACAATTTTAAGTTTCTCTTTTTAATTACCGTTGCCCGCAGATACACCAAACGGGTAAGATCCCCGAGGTCAAGTTAGGTTCTCAGGGTAGCTTAACACACAAGTTGTATTTTATTACTGGATTCCAAACTTAGCCCTCGACTGAATCACCTTCGGAACATTAGACCTCCACATCTAATGTCGGGGAAACAAGGGACACCCCACGCGCACAAGTGTCACTTCCTTGGTACCAAAACAACAGTTGTGTCAAACACACCACCCCCAGGTCAACTGACGGACTCTCCCTAAAACCGTGGCTAGGAGAAGGAACCTCAATATCGGGTTCAGGGGATAAAATAAAGCCCACAAAGTTTTTGTATCCTCACAGTCTCCCCAAGACCGGACCTCTAAGATCTCCATTCTTTCGATGAAAAATCCTACAACGTAAATTACACTGTTCTTAATTATTATCTTTTTAAAAGTTAATTCTTGAAGTTTTGCATTACTGTATGCGAAAGCAAAGTAAAAGCTCGCATCCACCCCTGCGAGGACCCTTACGGGACTCCAGCCCATGAGGAAAACAAGAACAGTGTAGTAGTGTGCAGTACCAACAAGTGTGATTTAAATGATGCAATTAAATATTTAAAAAAACAACAACCAAACTCACGGCTCTCCAGGCCGGTGATTGTTCATTTAGACCATCGATGCATCGCATGCCAAAACCAAGTATTGTCATTTATCATACAAGTCTCATATTCCAAATGCACCTACATACATGCAACACTTTATCGAACATGCAAATAGACTTTTCATAAGCATGTAATTTCTAAATGTATATGCATCTTCGCTACGTGAAATCTTGCATCAACATACATGCATCCGTGTCAAAACATACTCCCTTGAGTGTATGTGCATGTGAATACACCCATCAATTGTGCATGTTCATGTGAAATGAAACATCAATAATCTAGCAGATGCATGACAATACATTTTACATGTTTTATTGTATAACCATAACATTGCTCATTATAGTCAAAGTCTGCATATATTAAACTCATATTCCTCCTGTCAAAACACACCATTCAACATATAATTGAGCTGCTGGACGGGTATGTCGGTCCTGAAATGAAATGGGGATCTTCGAAACACGAGCTTTGATTAACAAGAGCAAGTGTCAAGAATGACACTAAAGCATAACCCTTAAAAAGGGTATAACTAGAAACAAAATAAAAATAAAAATGTATTCTTTATTGATATGAAAAACCAATTGCTTAAGAAGCATTGGAGTAAAATACAAGAGGGGCTGCACCCCTTTATATACACAGCTGAAAGAGGACTCAATAGAGCTGTTGGGCACAGTCCAACAACTCTATTTAGAGTTGTTGGAATGTGTCAGTAGAGCTGTTGGACTGTGTCAGTCCAACAGCTCTATTGCTAGTCAAGTCTGGACAGGACTTGACTAGCAACAGTCATTCTAGTTCAAACTGAACTAGATGACATAAAGACAAAAAATAAAAATAAAGGAAAAAAAAATACAGAAAAGAAAGAAATGAAAAATGTATTTATATATATATATATAATAATATAATATTATTATATATACATATATGTACAGTTTTACATTTTAACAGGTCCCCGGATTGGACAGCCTGCTGGCCAGCTAACCCAACCAGTCCAAAACACACATGGATACATGGTTGCAATACAAAAATTTAACTCATATGTATACATTTGTATATTTAATATATATATTTTTAAAGAACACATACCCAGCCGATCACTCGACTAGGCCTGTTCAGTCCACACCCAGCCGACCACTCAACTGGGCTCACCTAGCACCCAGGCTCGGCCTGTCAGGCCAACCGATCCAGGCTCGGCTGGTCTGACAGCTATGTCACAGGGATTCGGCTAGCAGGGTGCCGCACCCGCGTCGACTCGACGCGGGTGCGGGTGCAGCATCGGGTGCGGTCAACCCGATCCTGGGTGCGTTGACCGCACCCAGGATCATTTCGGTCCATTTTTGTTTGGATTTAAAAAAAAAAATTGCCCTACAAAATGGGCTGCAGAATTTAAAAAAAAAAATATGGACAGCTGCTTGCTGCTGCTGCTCTTGTTTTATAAAGGGGCACTTGGGTCCACAACATCTGACGAGCTTTGTTGGCATCCCATGCTATTCCTGCCTCCAAACAATTAATTCACAGTGTTGGAAAACATACTGTTAACTTGGAAATAATGATCCATCTTCCTTAAAAATTAAAACCAAAATTCAAGAGCCTTTTGAAGTCCTTATGCTTCAACCAACCAAATCCTTTTTCGTCAAGGATTTTCTCTCTCCATAATAAATGATAATGATGGTGGTAGAGTAGAGCCTTGGTGGCTATTAGTATTCACTTTTCTCTTGACGAGGTGCTCTAGCCGTAGCCTTGTGTAGACCTGTCTTTTCCACATGTCAAATCCAATAAATTTCTTTTAGCTGTCATCTGTGTGCAACTGTATATAAAATGAAATTTGAAGAACCCTAGGCAGTGGCGTCGTAGGCCTCGTGAAGACTCTCTCTCCAACAAACCACGTCAAACCTTTCGCTTATATTTTTTTTTTGTGAAGACCAGGGAGTTTCAGACATGATTGAATCATGACAGTCAGCAGAACGCAGCAGGCTGGGTCGATCAGATTGCCAATCCTTTCGGTTCATCAATTTTGTCCCGTTGAGCTAAAGTACACAACAAGCAGAACGTGGGTAACAAGTCTTCACCTCCGACCCCCTTCTATATACATATATATATATATATATATATATATATATATATATATATATATATATATATATATATATATATATATATATACATATATTTACATTTTTGCCCCTGCCGCACCCCCGCACCCGGGTTTTTTGGAAGTGCTGAATCCTCGCACCCGCACTTGCACTCGCACCCATGTGACATAGCCTGACAGCCAGCCCAGCCCATATGCACATGTATACACATTTGTTATATGTGTTTTTTTTTGTTTTTTTTTTTAAACAATAGAAAAATACATAGTATATAATAGTGGAATCATAGATCTACTATTTCCCCATGGATTTCCATCAAAAGCATGCATGGAATCCATCTACACCCGATTTCTCACCCGGTTCAAAGAGAAGTACCCGTACCTTAGAACCGACGCTTGAAAGAAAAAGCTCAGGGATGCCGATGGCGAGGAATGGCTCAATCGGCGTCGTCGGAGGTGTCGGTCGAACATGGGAAAATTGGTAAACAGCCATTCAACATGCTGGGTTATGCAACACGGTAAGTAAAAAAATAAAAATCTTAGAAGTGCATAATATAATATATATATTGTGGTTTGTTTGGGAAGTACGATCCCCACGTATCCGGGCATATACCCTTATCAAAAACATCTAAGACATTTAGGGAGTTTAATTTGGGGAAATCCCCAAATATACCTCGTTTCCCATGCTACTGAACATCCTTCTGTTCGAAATTTCGGAACACACCGATTTCACATCCCCTTTAGCAGAAATCGAAAAGAACCCTCCTTTATCCCTAATTTTTCCAATTTGGGGTCCGAACTTGCAACGTCTCAACATAGGGTGACGTAGGGATGGCAGTGGACCGGGGCGGGGCGGGGGACAAGGTCTCCCCCCGCCCCGTCTCTAAAATGTAACCTTCATCCCCGATCCACCCCCGTGACGGGGGAGACTTTGGACCTCCACCCGTGCCCCGTCTCAACATTCTAATCCCCGCCCCCGCCCCCGCCCCCGCCCCCGCCCTGCCGCCGCCCCGCCCCGTCCCCTCTCCCGCCCCGCCCCCGCCCCCTATAAGAAAATCATATAGTCATCACCATTCACAAGAATACCCACTTCATGCGATTACTAATAGTAGAATCATAGAAAATCCTCATAATGGGCAACCAACCAGTCACATTCCTCTAAATTTGATAGAAAAATAGAGACACTGTTGATATATACGCAAAAATGATGACAAACACAAAGCATTATCCACTTACAATTCAAGTTTATGGAAAAAAAACCAAGCCGATAAAATTTATATTCATAACAGAAAATCAATAATGAAAACAGATCAATCATCTTCAATGGCAACCATAAAGGACCAAATTTGGGTTTCAAATATGACTATTGTTAGCATCAGACAGCCCAAATGGTACTCCAATTTGAGAACCCATTAAACCATCAGAGAGAGAGGGAGAGAATACCAGAGATGGAATAACAACAATATGACAAAAAATCCAAGTCCTCCAGCAAGAAAGAGGGACTGCAATATGACAGCAAACCAAGATCAAGGCATTGAAGACGGTGAGGTGCTGTGAAAAACTCTCCTCTGTCGCACGCGTGAGAGAGAGAGATGCTTGGGGAGGCAGCGACAGAGATGGAAGGAGGGAGAGATGGTGTCGGCCAACGGTGGTCGGCGACGGCCCGGCTCCAACGATAATGCAGATGGGGAAGCCGGAAGGGAAAGAGGCGATGGCCCGGCTCTAGGGTTAGGATTTAGGAACTTAGGGAGTTAGGGTTAGTAAACAATAAGAGAAAATATAAAGGGGATGGGGCCGGGCGGGGGCGGGGCGGGACGGGGGAACATACCAGTCCATCCCCGCCTACATCCCCGCACGGGGATGAATTTTAACCTTCATCCCCGCCTCCATCCCTGTTTCATGCCCTCCATCCCCGGTCCAAACGGGGCGAGGCGGGGCCCTGCTTTCCCCCGGTCCACTGCCATCCCTAGGGTGACATGCAGTAACTGCTCCTGCCAGACTAGCGGAGCCCAGTTGGTATTCCCCGAAAAGAGGGATCCGGCATATCCCTGCTGGATATACCACTATAGCATTGGGTTTTGAGGCAGCAACGTCCCAACACAAGGAGACATGCCCTAGCTGCTCCTACCGAATAAGAGGAGCCCCTGTTGGTTTCCCGACAAGGGGGGGCGGGGGGGATCAGGCAGGGGGGCCCTGTCTGTTGGTCGGAACAGAGGGGAAAAAAGGGGGTGGGAGGCACGACAGGGGCCTCCGGCGTCCTGTCGGCCTCCTGACGTACACAGGGAGAGGAACAAGGAACACAGCAGGGGGCCACCAGCCTCCTGCCGGACTCCCGAAAAATACAGAGAGGGAGAAGAGCATGACACGACAGGGGGGCGCCAGCCTCCTGCCGGTCTCCCGGCAACCACAAAAAGGCAAAAGGGGAGTGAAGCGCAGCAGGGGGGCCGCTGGCTCCCTGCCGGCCTCCCGGCAACCTCGAGAGCAATAGGGGGAGAGAAGAGAGGGAGAAAAGTATACCTGGTCGGCCGGCGTCGGTGGCTGCCGCACGCAGGGAGGAAGGAAACGAGAGAGAGGGGAAAGAGAGGAGGTTGCACGATGCCTCTCCTCCCCCCTTACGATTTTTAAAAGAGAGAGAGTCGGACGGTTACGGGGGAGGAAAATGAAAGGCCTCTCGCACGCAGATAGCGTTTTTTTTTTTTTTTTTTTTAAACCCTACCAGGCTATGGATCCGGGTCGAGTCCGACCCGGGTACGAGCGTTTAAAAAAAGATCTTTTTCTTTACAAAAACACGGGTTTTACATTTGAGGTCTCCATGTAATAAGACATTTTAGACATCTAACTGGCTCAAGAACCAACCATGTGTTAAATTATATGTATTTGTAAACACACACACACACACACACACATATATATATATATATATATATATATATATATATATATATATATATATATATATATATATTTGTTCTATTTTATTGAAAGATATAGAGAGAGGAACAACGATTTGCATATGGTTTTTATTGATTTAGAGAAGGCATACGATAGAGTACCTAGGGACGTTCTCTGGTGGACAATGATGAAGAAAGGTGTTTCTCTCAAGTACATTAGTGTAATTAAAGATATGTATGAAGGAGTAGTAACCAATGTCCGCACTTGTGGAGGGGTGACAACCAATTTTCCGATAACGGTTGGGTTACATCAAGGATCTGCTTTAAGCCCTTTTCTATTTGCGATAGTGATGGATGAGCTTACGAGATCAATTCAAGAAAATGTACCGTGGTGTATGTTGTTTGCTGATGATATTGTTTTGATTGATGAGTCTAGAGCTGGGGTTAATGCTAAGTTAGAATTATGGAGACAGACATTGGAAGCTAGAGGTTTTAAGTTGAGTAAGAGTAAGACTGAATATATGGAATGTCGGTTTAGTAAGCAACGAAGTAGTGATGGGAGTGTAGTGAAGCTTGGTGAGCAAGAAATACCGGTGAATGATTATTTCAAATATTTGGGATCCATCATTCAAAAGTATGGAGAAATTGATGGAGATGTAAATCATAGGATAAAGGTTGGGTGGATGAAATGGAAAAGTGCAACTGGAGTGTTGTGCGATCGTAGAATGCCATTGCGGTTGAAGGGAAAGTTTTATAGGACGACTATTAGGCACGCTTTACTATATGGTACGGAATGTTGGGCTGCCAAGAGACATCATATTCAAAAAATGAGTGTAGTATGCTTAGATGGATGTGTGGAAATACAATACAAGATAAGATTCGGAACGAGGAGATACGTAAGAAGGTAGGTGTTGCACCCATTGAAAATAAGATGCGAGAGAATCGTTTACGGTGGTTTGGACATATTCGGCGAAGGCCTAATGATGCTCCAGTTAGAAGGTTGGAGAAATGGGAAAATATATTAGTTAAAAGAGGTCGGGGTAGGCCTAGGAAGACTTGGATGGAGATGATAGGAAAGGATATGAATGCTTTGAACCTCACCGAGGACATGGCATTGGATAGAAATGATTGGAGGAAAAGGATTCATGTGGAAGACCCAAAATGAATTTCTTTTTTTGGTTCATATCGCTGACCCCAATTGTTTTGGGATGAAGGCGTAGTTGTTGTTGTTGTTGTTACCCATCAAGGGTATTTCAGTCATTTCTCATATGTTATAGGTGTCAACTTAGTAGAGGCTGATTTTTTTTTTATTTTTTTTCTTTTTTTATTGTGTACATAATATGGAACGGTGATTAATATGACCGTTGACGGCTAGCCTAATGTCTAGTTGGGCTGCCCCCCTCCCCAGGAACTCTCCATTGTAAATAGGGTTTCTCCCCTTTGTCTTGTTCAATGCTTTCTTAAACATTTCATAATCAATTTTTATATTTTTTATCCTTTGTATTGGCCCTTAGTGGCTATTGTGTGCATGTGTTGTGCTACTGAGTTCATTATCACTTTGTGATTGTATTATCTCTTTGTGGATTAGTGTGTGTGCAATTCTTTTGTATTCTCGTTGACCCTTATTGGGTTCTCTGTTGTATTTCCGCTTGTTTCATTACATGGTATCAAAGCTTACTACTCTTGGGATTGTGTAAAGCTTCTCCAAAGATCGTCATTACATAGAAAGGATTTTTCACAAGCCTTGCTTCTCTCACATCAAGATGGGTGAAAAAGAATCTATGATGATAGTCGCATTCAAGCTAGACGACACCAATTATTTGATATGGGCCGCTGCCATGGAGAACCATATTAAGAGAAAGAAGTTATGGGGACAAGTGAGTGGTACATGTAATTCATTCTCACCAAAATAGATGGTGAAGAAGAAAGAGAGAAAGCACTCAAAGATCATCTCATCAAGGTAAAAATTTTGGAAGTCGAAAATGCCCAAATTCTCTCTTGGTTTCTTAATATCTTGAAACTCAAAATATTGACAAGCATTGTTAAATTCAAAAGGCATGTGAGGCTTGGATTTTTCTTAAGAAAATGTTGGTGCAAAAAGATTTGACACAAAAATATTTTCTTGAAGAGAAAATTTATATCATTAAACAAGGTGATAAGTGTGATAGATTGCTATGGTACCCTCTCATCTCTTTGTGATGAATTAGCATTGCTTGAGCCTAAGTGGGATGATCGGGCTATTGAAATGAGGCAAAAGCAACTTGCAAAGGAACACTTGTTTACTTTCCTATTCGGGTTAAGACTCGAATTTGAGCAAGTTAGATCCACCATCTTACATAGGACCACTACCACCTCTCTTGATGATGCTCTTTGAGAGGTACCAAGTGTTAATTTATATTTAATAATATAATTTAGGTTGTCCAACATGGGCATTTTGGTCATTTTGTATGAGGGTAGGTCTGTCATTTAGAAAATAGACCAAGGGTATTTTGGTCATTTTGTATAAGGGTAGTTATGTCATTTAAAAAATAGACCAAGGGCATTCTGGTCATTTGTACAAGGGTACTTTTGTCATTTAAGAATAGACTAGGGGCATTATTGTGCATGCAACCTTATAGCTGTTGGGAGCCTCCCAACATCTATTTGAAGGCTCCCATTTGTCTCCTCTTGTTTATAAATAAGGGCTTAAACCCCTTTGTATTCTTAAGCTTCTTAGAAGCTATTCTTTAATAAAGTTATATATTTTTTATGTTACTCTTGCCTCTTTTTAAGATCTTTTGTGTGTGGTGTGCCTTAGTGCACTAATTCCTTGTTTAGAGATTGTGTTTTTGGTGATTTTATCACCTTTTTGGAGAGCATTCATAATTCATTACTTGGTATCAGAGCTTGGTGTTCAAGCTGAATTTTCTTGGTGCCTCTTGAAGCTTGTAGAAGCGTGTTTGGTGCCCCGGGAAGTGTGCCACTCTTTTATTACCTTAGGGCTCATTATGTGAAGAGTGCTTGGTGTTCTCCTTCTTGCGGGAGTGTGTTTTTTAGGAGCATCCTTTCGGTGAAGTGCTTCTTGTCTCCTCCCTCTTTTATATATAAGTATTTTTCTTATTTACTATGTCACACGGACTCGGCTAGGGAGGCGCCGCACCCGAGTCGACACGGGTGCGGACACGGCCCAGACTCGGTCAACGCCGAGTCGGAGTCGGTCAACGAGTCGAAGCCGAGTCTATCCTTTTTTGGACTCGGTCAACGTTGACTGAATCCAAAAATTGTTTATTTTTAGGGTAAAAAACAAAAAAAAAATGATCTTTTTTATATATTTTTAAAAAATATATATATAGCATGAGTCTCAAACATAAGCCCTATGTCACAGGGATTCGGCTAGCAGGGTGCCGCACCCGCGTCGACGCGACTCGACGCGGGCGCGGGTGCGGCACCGGGTGCGGTCAACCCGACCCTGGGTGCGTTGACCGCACCCAGGGTCATTTTTGTCTTTTTTTGGATTTTTTTTTATTTTTTTTTTGCCCTATGAAATGGACCCGCGCCGGGGGAACCCCCGGACCCCCCTTCCTGCAAGGGCAAAAACAATGAATCAGGCTTCACAACTCATCACTTTCATCTTTGGGGACAACCATATAAGATAAAAAAATGGTAAAAAGCAAGTTGGGCACACATTCAGATATACATCTAAAAAAAATCAATGCCTCTGCAAACATAAAACAAAAGGCTTCTCATGAAGAGGGATTAGTCTTGGAAGTTAATAAGTGTGTTGACTTCCATAGCCATCTGCAGGTGTTAACACATGACCATAAAATACACCCTTGAAGTTTAAAAATGACTTGGCGGTTCCATGCATTAATGGACACCAGTAGCTATTTTTGCAATTTTGTGTAAAAATAAGTTACACACTTATTAGCTGTGCATTCAAAATACACAATTATTAATATGTTTTCCTAATAAAAATTACTAAAATGTCCATAATTGTGACAATTAATACACCTAATCACCATATCAATTTTTAAATTTGTTAGGGGCATAAAATTGTGGTGAACGTGCTAACATGCATAAATGTCATGGACCTTAACAGCTACCATACATTCATACATATACACTATACATGATATATATATATATATATATATATATATATATATATATATATATATATATATATTTACATTTTTGCCCCTGCCGCACCCCCCGCACCCGAGTTTTTTGGAAGTGCCAAATCCCCGCACCCATGTGACATAGCATAAGCCCCAGAAAAAAAATATTCCGGGGGTCAGCGGGACCCATGCCGGGGGGAGCCCCCGGACCCCCTTTTCTGCAAGGGCAAAAGTTTAATTTGCAAAGTTTATAAAAACACTCATGCTGATGCCAAACTTTAGAGTTCAATATCCACATATATGCACACAGGATATATTATTATTATTATTATTATATATATATATATATTAAATATATATATAGCCGAGTCCCCGTGTCCAAAATTTTAAAATTGCGCCGCACCAGTGTCGCACCCACACCCACACCCATGTGACATAGCTTATTTGGCTTTTCCAGGGAGCACAAAGGCAAAATTGAGATTTCTTTCAAGCTCAATGGAAGTAATTATATGGTGTGGGCTGCGGCAATGAAAAATCATCTTAAAGGCAAAAAATTATGGGGATATGTCATGACAACCATTGCCAAACCCAAACTCAAGCTTACTAAGGTTGTGGGTAGTGCTGAAAAGACTCTAAGGAGGGAACCGTACAAAAGCTATTAATGAATACCATGTCAAACTTGAAGATTGGGAAAACAACCATGCAAAAATACTTGCATGGTTTAAGAAAAATGTTGATACAAAAATTTGTGCAAACATAGCCAAATTTAGGAATGCCGATGAAGCATGGTCATTCTTGAAAAGAATGTATACCCAAAAAGATCTTGCAAGACAATATTTCTTGCAAAAAAAGATTATGACAACAAAACAATGTCACCTGTGTGTGTGTGACTATCATAGTGCTTTATCTCCTCTTTGGGATGAGCTTGCCCTTCTAGAACCTAAGTGGATTGCTATTGAAGATGTTGAACTTATGCGAGAACAAATGAAAAAGTAGTATCTTTTCCAACTTTACATGGGTTGAGACCGGAATTTGTGCAAGTACGGTCTTCTTTGCTTCGTATATCCTCATCTATGGGTCTTGAAGATGCATTGGCCAAGATTTATCAAGAAGAAACTCGGTTAAATTTGCAAACTACTAAAGCTAGTGATAAAGTTTTGGTCATATCTATACCCGGAAACATTGTCAAACCTTTTAAACCACCTCATTTTGTAAAGCAATTTAATGGTGGACCAAGAAAGATCATTTGTCATTATTGTAATGAACCGAGTTACATCAAAACCATTTGTCCTAAGTTGAAGAACAAGGTTGCTTCAGTTGAAGGGTCAACCTCAATGAAGAAAGAAGGATGGAGATCTTAAAGATTCAATTAGTCAACTAATAATGGTGCTTCAACAATTTCTTAAGACTTCAACTTCATGAGCCGCCATTGCCTCTTCATGCCGTCCAGGTATGGTCACCAGAGATTGAGAAAGAAGGAAGAAAAGAAATAGGAGAAGAGGACTGCATCAATACTCCACGCACACTGTAACGCCCCAAAATTTCAAACTTGCGAACCTTTCAGAAAACAATCAAGAGACTATAAAAAATCTTTTTCCTTTCAGAGTTTGCTGATGAAATCAGCGCAAGACTATTCTTTTGTTAAATTCAGAAAGGCAGGCTGACAACTTTGGGCACGTTATCTAAAAGAACCAAAACTCACAGTCCATGCTACTTGCAAAACACTTGGAAAAGCCACTTTCATTAAAAGAAGTTCTCAAATAGTACAAAATTCGAATATCCCAAGGAATATCCGTTACAAAACCCAAAAACGTCAAGGATGCGAGCTAAGATCAGGAAGAGAAAATCTTGAAGTCATCTTGCCATCGCGCAATCGCCCGAGGTGTACCTAATCATTACCTGTACTCATAAAATGGGTTAGTTTCGCGAAAAACTAGTAGGTGCACAAGAGAGATTACAGGAAACTGAATTAAGAGCATTTAATTCAGCATGCTAAGCAATTTAAAGCAAAAATTGTCCCCCAAATCTCGAGGTGAACCTTGGATCACGATCGGATATGATAGAGGCTGGCACATCGTGCAATCGCACGATCTCGCGGATATACAAATCCGCTAGGTTGTCCACCGACTGGCCTAGACGATAAGGCAAAAAAAGTGCGCCGAGTTGGTGAGTCGATCGACAATCACCCAAATTGCGTCGTGCTTTCTTCTGGTCCTAGGCAAACCGACAATAAAATTCATAGTAATATCTTCACACTTCCATAGCGGGATCTCGATCTGCTGCATGACTCCACCCAGTCGTTGGTGCTCGATCTTGACCCGCTGGCAAGTCAAGCATCTGAAAACGAACTCCGCTACCTCACGCTTCATACCGCTCCACCAAGAATACCGCTGCAAATCCTTGAACATCTTTTAACCCCCCGGATGTATGGTATATCTGGACCCGTGTGCTTCAGTCAAGATTTCATTCTTCAAAACAGGGTCGTTAGGGACCCAAAGACGGTATTTGTACCATATACTACCATCTGTTAGAAAATGACTTGGAATACATTAGGTTCAACAATGAACCCATACACATGCACATGAAGTGCGAATATACCCATTAAAGGGAACAACACAAGCACATAATGTGCTAACACATAAACCCACAAAAGGGGAAAATGACTTAAAGCCATAAGTTGAATATTATTGAAGAAAGAAAGAGAAGGGGTGAAAACCCCATTACAATGGAGCAAGAGCTCCCTCAAGAAGTATTCTACACAAGGGGGAAAGACCCCTATTTATAAGCCTTAAAGGGACCACCTTGGGGGCTCCCAAAGGAGACGTTGGAGAGCCCCCAACGGTCACATTTGTGACCGTTGGGGGCTCCCAACGTCTCTATTGGGAGGCCCCCAATATGGTACGAAATATAAAAAAAAAAACAAAAAAGAAAAATATTACAATGCATATTCCAATTGGAATATGCGTAAAATGACAAATTACAGAAATACCCTTAAGGGTATTTTAGGAAGAAAAAATATATATATTTATATATATATAAATAGAGATACGTATACATATATATATACGTATCTTTATATATATATAAATATATATGTACATTTAAGGATTATATTTCAATATACATATATATATACTCATACACATATTTTAACACCCCCCTCAAACTTTGCGGGGAAACGAAAAGGTTGAAAAAGGCGCAAGACTCCAAGAGGCTTCGGTAAGGATGCTATTGAAACTTGTAAATGCCTTTCTTCAATTGCCTTCTAATGGTGAACATATGTCCCGATCCATCCGGGGTACTTCTTTTTATCCTATCTCCAAGATCATGTGGAATAACAACAAAGAAACAAGTAAAACATATCTTTACACTTTACTCAAATGGAACATTTCTAACCAGATTAATTGAAACCATATCGGATGACACATCCGCAAAACAATGGTGCAAAAATATAACTTATGCATAGAAATTTGAAGCACATGATAGGATAATTATTTTAGCATGAAAAGTAAATTTAGAAAACCAAAGTTTCAAAATCATACATCATGTTAAAGAGTGAGCGGAAGCAAATTATGCGGAAATGAATTGCAAGAATGCATAATGCATTTATAAGGTCCAACATTGGACAAACATAACCCCATAATGGGGAATAACACAATGGTCCCCTAAGGAACACCACAGTAAGCTTACGAAGAGGCATTAGTTACATATGCTTTATTGAATGAGAGCCTAAAAGGTCATAAAGAGCATATGCATATACTATCATGAAATGAATTAATACTTAAAGGAATCATTAATGAACATGCTCCAAACATATAATGAAGTGCCAAACAAGAGAAACGAAGTCTCTAAGCATACTTTAGACAAAATAAACACAAGAGTTCACAAGGTTTTAAATCCATTTACGAGGCAAAACGAAGAGTGTTATTTGAATAGAGAATCTTACCCATTTAGGAAAATCTCACTCAATTGACAAAAAACACATTTTGCATACAGAAGTGGCCAAAAAAACCATAAGCACTTAATATATAGATTAAATATCAAAATATCAATTTGATTTTAAAATATGCATATCAAAGATATGATTCACTTGAATATCTTAAAACACAAGTCATGAATGAAATTTTGCAAATTTCAACAATAGTTCATCAATTACAAGCAACTACCTCATTAGTCCTCCAAAACCCATAAATCAAGTGTATAAGCTACTAGATCAAGAATATAAATATAATGCCATTAAAGGCCCAAGACACACACAAAGGTCTGCAAAAGAACCTTTTGTCTACATATAATAATACTTAAAATGAGTGCATCTACGACAAGAACAAGAGAATACACGCCAACATGGACCAAAAGCATCTCTTGTCTACGTAAAAATACACTCAAAACCAAGTATGTTCAGCTACTAGAACAAGAGTATCAAGCCAACCATGGGTTAAAACACAATACATCTCTTGTCTACATAAAATGGCACTTGAAATGAGTGAAAGAAGCCAACCATGGGCATACATCTCAGCGACTAGAACAAGGACATAAATGCCAACATAGGCTAAAATCACACACCATGGTGTGAATCAACGTGCCTTGTCTACATATAATAACACTCAAGACAAGTGTGTTCAGCTACTAGACCAAGAGAGCAAAAGCCAACAAAGGGCTACCAACACACAAAGGTGTAATAAAATTCTTGTCTACATATGATGACACTTAAATAAGAGTTATAAAAGGAGAAAACCTTTGAGGCAATAAAACTTGTAATGACAAACATATAAATACAACCTTGAAACAATATTCTTCAAAAAGAATACCCATAGCAATAACATTTTGGAATAAATGTGTGAATATACACACACCAAGAACACTTGTGCACAAAAGCACAAAACATAAATGTGCAAATGCACTCATAGGATTCATAAACAATAAAAGGTTGGGCAATAATGTAAAAACCGAAAAAAATTTTGCTAATAAATTTTGTTTATATTACAAAATATTTCAAAAAAAATACAAATTGGTCCTAGATCCATATTTCGGATCTAGGACCCATAAAGGGGCAATCGGGTATAAATAATATCAACCACAAGGGAATAAAAAAAAAATTTATTATAAGGTTAATCCGGGGATCCACAGTTGGATCCATTTGGATCCAACTTGTGGATCCATATCGTTGGGGTCGGCTTACGGGTCTCGGGTCCGGACTCGAGTCGAGCCCTGTGTAACAGGGCTTATAAGAGTAAGGGGCAACCCGATAAGGGTTGCCCGATAAATCTGAAACGAAAAAAAAAGGAAGGGGGTTAGGGTTCTGAAAGAGAACCCTAACTGAAATCGCAGGAAGGAAAGGGAGGGAGGTTTGAAGCGCAGCCGCTGGAAGGAGGGGGCTCCGATTTTGCCGGGCCTTCCTCTTCAAAAGGGGGATCCCAAGTGGGTCTCTTTTCCCGATTCGTTCATCTCTCTCTCTCTCTCTCTCTCTCTCTCTCTCTCTCTCTCTCTCTCTCTCTCTCTCTCTCTCTCTCTCTCTCTCTCTCTCTCTCTCTCTCTCTCTCTCTCTCTCGGTGTGCGCACGTCGGAGGAAGGAGCCCCATCACCGGCGAATCTTCGGCCATCCGCAGGTGTCAAAGGCCCCTCGAGCATCTCCTTTCACGGCAGTTGGGAGGAGCGTCACCAGTCTACACCCCTCTGCGACGTTTGTCTCCGGCCACCGGAAAACCACCGTAAGAGGTACGGGTCCCCTCTCGTGGAAATGAATGAGCAATCGAACCCCGTTTCGATTTTGTGCTCTTTTTCTTTGGATGGAAACCCTGAAAAAAAAAGGGATTTGGCGGTTTATTAAACCCAATGGAGTAGGGTCGATTGTGTTGTTGAGTGGTCTAAGGTTGTGCAAAACCTTGGTTTGGTGGGGTTACGGGTTATCGTAAAGGGGGTTTTTTACATGTATTGATTTTTTTAGAATCCCAATTCTCTTATCCTCTGCCCCACTCCATTGGAGCGTGTTGGACAGTGTGTGATTGATGATTCGGCGTATGATTGCTGAAATCTAAAGTCGCCAAAATCCTTGTTGGTTCGGCTACATTTAGCTTTCTTTTAATAGACCAGTTCATTTAGTATAAGATTGTGATTCGTAGTTCTGTACTGCCAATTCAAAAAAAGGGGTGTGTTATTTTATCATCCTGCGTAGTTATATGTGTACTGTAATGATCTAAGTTGGCTGACTTGTATGCATAATATGGATTACTTGATCTGTGTTTTGGTCTTGCATATTCGGTTGTTTCAAGTAGGTTGTAGTTATATGCTTTGTTTCAACAGTTGTCGGTGAGGAGATGGATAATAATGACTTATGATTATTATGCGTGCAAACTGAAAACCTGATTTGGTATGAAATTGCTCACTCTTAATTTGCTCGCTGGGTCTTGAAGATTAAATCGATCTATTTTTTTTTTGATCTGCTAGATTTGGACCATGTAACATGTATATTTTCATTCCACCAATCTAGTTAAAACACTACATGTTATGTTAAATCCCTGTAAGTAGGAACACTGAACACTTCTGTTTTACTTGT
The DNA here is from genome assembly GCF_984573655.1 of Nuphar pumila. Classification (NCBI taxonomy): domain Eukaryota; kingdom Viridiplantae; phylum Streptophyta; class Magnoliopsida; order Nymphaeales; family Nymphaeaceae; genus Nuphar; species Nuphar pumila. The sequence goes on along the minus strand of NC_143261.1, from coordinate 78,539,178 downwards.
AAAAGGGCATGTGAGAGGTCCATTATGTGGAAGCAAAATTTACCTGTCTAGTGTTCAGGGTTGGGATAAAATCAGACCCTATGGTTTTCTTTTAAAATGGGATAGTTGTGGCAAACTAGTTGCTACATAAGGAAATACATGCCTGGGTTTGACTGCTTATTGTAGAAGAGTTGTGAGACATTAAAGAAATGTCATTCATTGAAAATGGGTTGTGGCATGTAGTTAAATCAATTGCTGAATGACCAATGGCTGGTAAATAGCCTGGTAGCCACAGGGGTGTAGGAAACAGAGTGTCATTGACTGTGGTTTTCTTACTTGGATGGGTTGTGTGCGTGGGCATATGATAGGGGTTGTCGGATGCAAAAAAAAAAAATTAATAATAAAATAAAATAAAATATGTATATATATAATAAATAAAATAAATACAAAATTTCATAAAGGGGATTTTCTCTATGTTGTTTAGGTCTTGACAGCATACACAGGCCCAGACCGGGCCTGTGCATATGCTGTCAGACCCAGCCGACAAGGTCGGCTGGGCTGGATGTGTTTATTAAAACAAAAAGAAAAAAAAATATAATATATATAATTCCTGCCTCCCTCCTTCAGTGATATATTGTTCGGTTTGACAGGAGGAGTGTGAGTTTTAATAGATGCACATTTTGATAGAAATGAGCAAAGTTATGAGTATACATGTAAACTGTATAGTCATGCTTCTACTAGACTATTGATGTCTCATTTAACATAAGTATGCGAAATTGCGGGGTTTATTCGCGTGCACATACTCGCAGGAGATATGTTTTGGTGGATACCTATATGTGATGGAGGTAGTACATGTAGTGAGAATGTAAAAATGACATGCTTATAATTGGGTTTATGGTTGCATGCTTTTGACACTTTGGCCTAGTGTTATAAATAAAACTCTACTTTTGCTTTTGTTGTGATGCATTGATGGCCTAATGGATCATCACGGCCTCTAGAGCCGTGGACTTGGTTGCTTTTCTTACATGTTTAATAGCATCACTCAAACCACACAAGATGGTATGACACACTACTACACTGTTCCCGTTGTCCTCACGGGCTGGAGTCCCGTAAGGGTTCCCGCAAAGGAGGATGTGGGTTTTCACTTTACCTTTGCATATGGTGTTGCACACTTAAATAATTGACTTTAATAAGAACAATGTAACTTATGTTCTGGGATCTTTCATCTGGAGAATGGAGATCTTAGAAGTCCAGTCTTGGGGAGACTGTAAGGATACAAAAACTCTGTGTGCTTAAGTTTGGTCCCCTGAACCCGATATTGAGGTTCCTTCTCCTGGCCACGGTTTTAGGGAGAATCCGCCACTTTACCCGGGAGTGGTGTGTTAGTCACAGCTGTGAGGTTATGGTACCAAGGAAGTGGCACTTGTGGGCGTGGGGTGTCCCTTGTGTCCTCGACATTAGATGTGGAGGTCTAATGTTCCGAAGGTGATTCGGTCGAGGTCTAAGTTGGAACTCAGTAATAAAATACAAATTGTGTGCTAAGCTACCCTGGGAACCTAACTTGACCTCGGGGATTTTACCCGTTTGGTGTATCCGCAGGCGATGGAATGAAAAAGAGGAACTTAAACTGTATGCATTTAATAGGGCATGCATATGGAAATATGAACTTAAATGAAAGAAAATAAGGTGTTCATACATTTCACATATATCATGCATAATTTTGCTATGGATTAGATTAGGCATGGTCTGTTTCTCTTCCCTGATATATTTTGTTGGATGGGTGATGGTTACTCTTTAATGTATGTAGAATACCCTGCTTACTCAAAGTGAATACCTGTTATTAATTAAAGTTTATGCATACTTAAAAGATGTTGCATGAATGCTTAAGTTGGATTGAGTAGAGGTAATAATTGCTTTTCCTCAAGAAGAATTGCATAAAATTGTACTTGTGTTCTTTATGCTCATTTATTTTCATTAGAGGGATCTGTACGCAGAATCCTTTGGATTTCTGACCCCTCATTTTTATGGTTTTTCACAGGAGCAGGAACTCAGTGAAGCGACTGGTGTTTGGGCAAGTCACGGGTTTTACGCACTTGCTGGATAAATCTTAGAGGGACATCATGGTTTTACTTTTGTTTTCCTTTTTGGTTCATTTAATGGATGTTGCACTTTCAATAATTCATTATGCAAGTGTCTCTAGACGTGTTTATCGGTTTTTCAATAAATGAATAATGGTTTGATGTTGGTTTGGAAGATAAGTGTAAGCTCTATCATGGTGTGTGGTTATCCAACGGTGAGTGGAACTGTAAAGGCCCCAGGTCTCTGGGAATATTTTCACATAAAAAAAATCGCATTTTCGAGGGGATGAGTTGGGGTCGTTACAAATAATCCCCAAAACCTTGATTTTAATATACCTTAAAACATTTAAGGTTTCAAACACCATATATCCATCACATTTACATATAAATAAGAGCATCCATAAGATCAATGGCCAAAAGAGAAAAAAACGAGTGTCACACTCATAATTTGAGATCATATAACAAATTATTTTAGAGTCCCAAGGTGCCCATAACTCACCTCAACAACCATCTTTAATATGGCAAGTGGACAATCTAAAAAGACATAACACGAGGTGCCCATAACTCACCTCAACAACTATCTCTAATATAACAATAAGGCCACAAAGGGATTGATGCATCATATAACAACTTGTGATGGATAAAATAAGTGTCATAAAAGGCAAAAATACCTTTTCAACAAACATAATGACATAAAGAAATCATCTTGGGATAATCAAGAGAAGATAATCAAGCTTTTAATAAAGAAATCACAAGAACCGTAATGGTTTGCAAAGAGAGCTTTAACACAATATCCAAGGAAAAGATAAAAAAAAACTTGAAAATTTATAGAGTTGGGATTAAATCCCATGCAACAAGTTTTAATATTCTTTTGATTGTGATATGCGGAAACGTACAAAGTGCCATAAGCACTTACAATGATTTATAATGATTCGATAAAAGAATCAATATCTAAATTCATTACACTTTCACCAAAAGAAATGTGCACAAAATCTCCACAATGTAAAAATGTCTACGAAGAGACAATACATATGTAAGCACAAAAAGTTTTATAAAAAGATGTGCACGAAGGCACTCATACAATACTTGAACAAATACACACCAAGGTGTAAACAAACATGTACTAAGGCATGTATTTCATAGAAAAGAGGGAATGCATACAAGCGCAAATATTTGAGAAACAAATGTGCACAAAATACAACAAATACACAAAAGTGAGCAAGCATGCACTTTATAAAAAGAGCAATGCTTGAGACTCTCAAACTTTAATTATGCAATTATATGCTTGACAAATGCAATTTAAGACAAAGAAGATCATATTACGGCCAACGTAGACATCTTTAGAGATATAATCAAGAGGTTTTGAACCCTTATGTGAAAAATACAAACCAACAAGTTTATAAAGTTGCATCATTAAAATTAATGAAGTCTTTTATACCAAAAGATGTAATAGATACACTATGCATTCTATATAGTGTGAGAAGTTCTTTTAAAAGATCTTTCCTAATGAACACAATGGTTCATACAACCTATTTATCACAATTTTTTTTTTTTTCAAAATCCTTTAAATAAACCAAAAACATTGAAAGACCTTTAGGAGTTCTCATTTATCATTAACAAGAACTACTTAGGATTCATAAAAAAGTAAACAACAAAGATTTAGATGTGAGAGATTCTTATACAAGAATTATATCAAATTTTTCACAAAAAATGCACTAAAATCCATAAACAAGAGAGGAGCTCAAAACAAATTAGGCTTTATATGAGAGTCAAGAGTTTTTAAGAAATCATATATAATTTTTAAAAGTTAATTTATAGGTCAATCATGAAATACTTATGTAAAAATCATAAATCCCACATAATTGAAGACAATTTTGAAAAACATAAATTACTATTATATGTGATGAGTAATCGATAAACATATAAACAAGAATTATATATTTGAATAACAAACAAGTTTACCAAATTTAAAAGGAGATATTTTTTAAAATATACGAACACGCGAAATGTGAAAAGAAATGATTCCACTATCATAAACACTACATGTACATAGTATATGCAAGAAAGATAGTTTATGCATAGTATGTTAAAAAAAGAGATACATACCGAAAACTTAAGAAAAAAGAGAAGGACAATGAATACTTCACCATTTCTTGAGCAACACGCATTTCGTTGCACTAAAAGACAACCCCATCGTGACCTCGCTCTGATACCATGTTAGAAAATGACTTGGAATACATTAGGTTCAACAATGAACCCATACACATGCACATGAAGTGCGAATATACCCATTAAAGGGAACAACACAAGCACATAATGTGCTAACACATAAACCCACAAAAGGGGAAAATGACTTAAAGCCATAAGTTGAATATTATTGAAGAAAGAAAGAGAAGGGGTGAAAACCCCCATTAAAATGGAGCAAGAGCTCCCTCAAGAAGTATTCTACACAAGAGGGAAAGACCCCTATTTATAAGCCTTAAAGGGACCACCTTGGGGGTGTTAAAATGTAAACTGTAATATATATATATATATATATATATATAATTTAATATTATTATATTTTCTTTTATTATTTTCTTTTTCTATTTTTCTTTATTTTCTTTTTTAGCATCTAGTTTAATAGAAACTAGATATTTGATCCAGTCAAGTTTCTGTTGGAACTTGACTGTGCAAATAGCTGTTGGACTGTAGTCCAACAGCTATAATAAATGTTGTTGGACTATAGTCCAACAGCTATAATAATAAATGTTGTTGGACTGTAGTCCAACAGCTATATTAAGAGACGTTGGAATCCAACGTCTCTTTTGGAGAGCTCAAAATGGGCTCTTCTCTCTCCCACTTTTTTGTATATATAGGGGTGAACCCCTTCAATGTATATTACCATGCTTCTTAAGCATTTTGTTCATGAATAAAGTATTATTTATTTTTTAAGTGTTCTTCCTTTTATACCCTTTCAAGGGTCATGCTTGTAGTGTCTCCAATAGACACTTGTTTGTGAGTTATTTGTGCATTTGTTGAAGACCACCATTTCATTACAGGGGGCTCCCAAAGGAGACGTTGGAGAGCCCCCAACGGTCACATTTGTGACCATTGGGGGCTCCCAACGTCTCTATTGGGAGGCCCCCAATATGGTACGAAAAAGAAAAAAGAAAAAAAACAAAAAAGAAAAATATTACAATGCATATTCCAATTGGAATATGCGTAAAATGATAAATTACAGAAATACCCTTGAGGGTATTTTAGGAAGAAATATATATATATATATATGTGTGTACATTTAAGGATTATATTTCAACATACATATATGTGTACTCATACACATATTTTAACATCATCTTCCCTCAAACGGAAAGGAGTATCATCCTGAGTCGCTCTTGCCTTTAACTCTTCGTAGAGTCGATCATCTCTCTGTCCGACAATAATTCTGGCAGACAAATCCGGAAGAACCACGAGATTTGACAAACGTAACGAGCTTGCTGAGAAAACGAAAGGTTTCCACGAGACAATGACCTCGATCATGTGCCATACAGCAGCCAACGTGCTAACCAAGGCCCCAGAAGATTTGTGGCTGAGGGCATCTGCCACAATATTCGCCTTTCCTGGGTAGTAAGAAAGAGAGAAATCGTAGTCTTTAAGGAACTCGAGTCATCGTCGCTGACACATATTTAGTTCCTTCAGGGAAAAAAGGTATTTGAGACTGGTGGTCAGTAAAGGCCTTGAACTGCACTCCGTACAAATAATGTTGTCATATCTTCAATGCCAAGACTATGGCGGCTAACTCCAAATCGTGTGTCAGATAATTCCTCTCGTGCGGTTTGAGCTGACGGGAGGCATACGCTATTACTCGGCCATTCTGCATCAGGACACCACCGAGGCTCGTACCTGAGGCATCAGTGTAAATCACCAATCCTTCCTGACCAGAAGGCAAGGCCAAGATAGGAGCAGTAGTAAGCCGCTCCTTCAAAGACCGAAAACTTGCCTCGCAACTATCGGCCCAAATGAACTTGGTCTCTTTCTTCAGCAACTTAGTCATAGGCTGAGCAATCTTAGAGAAATCCTAGATAAACCTTCGATAATATCCAGCTAACCCAAGAAAACTTCGAATATCGCACACATTTTTTGGTTATTGCCAGTTCAACACTACATCAACCTTCATAGGATCTACGGACACCCCTTCCTTTGAAATGACGTGTCCCAAAAACATCACCTCCTCGAGCCAAAACTCGCATTTGGAGTACTTAACAAACAAGTGCTCCCTTCGCAAGGTCTCTAAGACAATGCTCAGGTGTTCCCGATGTTGCTCCCAGCTCTCTGAATATACCAGGATGTCGTCAATGAATACGATCACAAAAGTATCCAAGAAAGGCCTAAACACCCTGTTCATAAGGTACATAAAAGTCGTTGGGGCATTAGTGAGTCCAAAAGGCATAACAGTGAACTCATAATGCACGTACCGAGTACGAAAAGCCCTTTTTGAAACGTCGCCCTCCTTGATCCGGAGTTGATGATATCCGGATCTAAGATCGATCTTTGAGAAGACCCTAGCTTTTTGCAGTTGATCGAATAGGTCCTCAATACGTGATAGCGGATATTTGTTCTTGATAGTAACTTGATTGATTATCCGATAGTCGATGCACAACCTCAAAGATCCATCTTTCTTCTTAACAAATAAGACAGGGGCTCCCCAAGGTGACACACTAGGGTGAATGAACCCCTGAACCATAAGCTTCTGGAGTTGCTTTTTAAGTTCCTCGAGTTCTGCGGGCGCCATACGGTATAGGGCCTTCGAGATAGGTGCAGTACCGGGTAGCAGATCAATACAAAACTCCACCACATGAGGCGGAGGAAGACCAGGCAACTCCTGGGGGAATACATCTGAGTAATCACGAACTACGTCCAACTCACCAAGGGGAGTCGGTGCCGCAACTGATTGAATAAGACTTACTAGAAAAGCAGAGCATCCCTTTTGTAAGAAACTCTGCGCCTTCAGTGCTGAAATCATCTTGGTCTCGCGCACCGATGGCGGAATCTGAAATTTCACCTTCGAAAGACCTGGAAGAGACAAAACAATCATGCCTTCGCGACACAAGACCTTGGCATGGTATTTGTGCAACCAATCCTTGCCTAGGACAACGTCGAACTCAGACATCTCGAGTAAGATGGCACAAGCAGGTAAGTGTTGATCTGTCACAATCACGCCTAATTCTGGCAAGTAGGTCGCACAAACTGTATTCTTCCCAATGGGATTGTATACGTCTAAGGCAGAGTCTAACCGAGATACGGGTAATTATAATTGTGCAGCAAAACTTATGGAAATAAACGTATGAGTGGCACCACAATAAAAAAGAACAAAAGTTGCGCGATCAGCAACTAAGATCGTACCTTGCACGAGATCTCCCTTCGTCAGCTGCTCAACGGTGGCAGCATAGACTCGTCCAGGTGTTCTCTTTGCACCGCTAGTTTGCGGTTGCTCCGGTTGCGTCAGCTGCGGTGCCTGTTGCTGCAGTTGGAGAGGCTGGGATGCACCACTGGCTTGCCTAAAGTCGTCTGCCGCCTTCTTGCGACAATCTCGGATGTAGTGGCCTATCTTGCCACAATATAAGCAGCCACCTGTCTCGTGGGGACAGGGCTGACCAACATGCGATCCGCCACACCTTCTGCAGGTGCCTCTGGGAGGCTGTCATGGCTATGGACGGTATTGGTTTCGCTGCCTCTTGGCTGGAGGACTCGACTGCTTCGCCTCCTCGATCTTGACAGGCAGGACTGGTTGCTTTCCTTCCTCGATCTTAACGGGCAAAAACGATTGCTTAGACTGAACGCGGGGTTGAACCTTCTTTCGATCGTTACCTGCCGCAGGTGGCCTCCTGGCTTGAGCGCTCTTCGTACGCTCCCAGTCCTCATTGAGAAAGGCGGTTGTTTCAACAGCCGCAGAGAAGGTTGCAGGCATACTCATGAAAACCCTAGGTCTGAGCCCTTCCTTCAGACCCCTAATGAACTTCCTTGCTCGCTCACGTTCGTCTTCAAAAAGGTTAGGGCAGTGACGCTCCAGTTGCTGAAATCTCGCCACGTACTCGCTCAACGATAGGTTGCCCTGGCAGAATTCCAAGAACTCAATCTTCTTTTTCTCCCTCACATGAGGGGGAAAATAGTTGTCGAGAAACGCCTTCTTGAAGGTCTCCTAAGGCACCATACCCACGCTTAAGAATCGCATCTTTCGAGTAGTATCCCACCAAACACGTGCCTCGTTCTTCGGCCGAAAAGACCCAAACAAGGTCTTCTTCTCATCGGGGACTGAAAGGACCTCGAAGACTCGTTCAATATCACTGACTCAATACTCTCCTGCGTCTGGGTCCACTCCACTGGAGAAAATTTGTGGGTCCAACTTTAAGAATTTCTCAAAAGTGACCCTCTGCTCAGGAGCCTGATCCCTCTACGCAGTACCCTAATTCCAGATTGCCTCGACCAATGCATTGAGGGAATCCATAATAAATCCCCTGCGCTCAAGCCCATTCTCAGTCAAATCCTTGTTCAACTGTCGCGCCATCCTTAACAAAAAACATAAAGTAAAAGTCAGAACGCACCAAGATTAATCAGAAAAACAAAATACTTTATAAATACGTAAGTCATTACATATTCAAAATCCCAGCGATGCTGGTGTACAAGCCAAAAAGAACTTATTCGCACGAGAGTTCGCAGACTCCCTTACAAAAGTTTAACAAAACTATGCAAGCATTATCTCCCTCTAGGGACGATCGAATTGTCTAAGGTACTCCCTCTTATTGCTTGTGCGCCTAAACCTACGTTGAGGGGTGAAAGAGAGTGGCTCATCGGAGGGAACCTCCACTTCGTACATTGGCGTCGAAGGTGTGTAGTCAAGTGAGACTGAACCGCTCGTGGTCGAATCTGAAATGTCGATCGGAGAATCAACAACAGGAATTGGGAGCACCGGGCCCTTCGAGATTACTGGTGGCAAAGGTTGCTCGAAGACCGCCAAAGGTTGATCTAGCGCATTCAGGTCTGGGATGGCAACTTCAGTCGAATCCTGGGCCGCAAGAGCCTCATTGTGCTCCACCTTAAGAAGACAGGAGTCTAAGGTGTGCCCCAAATCTCCACAGAAGACACACTCCACTAGGACCTCGATGGGACTATCGCCCTCGGATGCTTCTGGCATAACCTACCGATTCACTTGAATTCGCGTAGGCACATGCCCACCCATTCGTGCATAAACCGAAGACCACGTCACTTCCAACGGTATCCGAAAGTCTGACAGTAGCAGACTACCCGTCTTGTCCGTAAAGGTCGGTAGGGGTGGGCGGCTAGCCCAATAATCCTCCCAGGACACCCTAAGTCCTCCCCTTTCCACAAAGAGGCCCCTACATCTAACCAGACGAGCACGCATTCTACGCGCACCCCTGTCGTGACAGCCACTAGGACCAGCTAACGGGTCCATCACACAACACTGATCAAAGTAAAAGCAATACATTAATTTATCAAATTCAAAATTAAAAGATAACAAAGGTCTACTTACAGTGCGGTGGAACGCTCGATGATCGACGCTCAACCTTTCTCGTTCTGCTCTGATACCAAAAAGTTGTAACGCCCCAGAAGTTCGACTTAAGACAAGAAGATTTGAATGAAATTACCTTCGAAAGTCAGAGTTTGCGGCAAAGATTTTTAAAGATACCAAAGGTTTTAGATAAAAGCACAAGTCGATTTTTCTGAGCACGTTAGCAAAAAGACCTAGCACAAACTCATTTCCTAACTAAGCCAAACAGTGAGCAAAAGATAGAAAAGAGTTTATCCATAAAAAGGTTTTGCCTGTACAGAACAGGGGGAGTCATCCACCCCTAACAAAAATACAAAACCCAAAGTGAAGTAGTCAGAACGCCGACGAGAGAGGTGAGACTTTGATCATGTAGCATTGCACCACCGCCTGTAAGGAGAGCCTACCTGTCACTTACACCCATAAAAATGGGGTCAGTCCTGAAAACTGGTAGGTGCGCAAAAGAATAAGATGAACAAACAACTAATCTAAAGCATGCTCAATTCTAAGCAGATAGAAACTGATACAACAGGCAGTAAGCAGGTGAATAGCAAAGCTAACAAGAATATCAGCGTGAGCTCAAGCAGGCTAGTATTACAATTATAATAATCTAACTGTAAGCAGTCACAACAAGACTTATCATGCATACCTTCTAACTATTGCAAGTAGCAAACTAGTAGCAAGGTAAAACAGGCAGTCGAAAGCCGGAACGAAGAACAGTTGTGAGCATGCCATATTGTGTTCTGATTATTAGTTGGCTATTGTGGGTACGCACAATGTATAAAACGTAGAAACAGTCAAGATCCATTCGGGGGTCCATTTTGCTATGTATTTTATTATACCTCGAATGACTGACTGAGTCCGCTCCTAAGGGGACGACCAGTGGCCAAGAGAGCAAGTCTCCAAAAGCAAAACAAGGCCCAAGGATGCATCCAACTTCTGCAGAAGTGTCAGGCGACTACCACCTAGGATACTTATGGTAATGCCATTTCCCCTACCTCCGATGACTGGGGAAGTTGAATCTTTGCCCGTAATAGCCAATAATGGCCTGTCCATCGGAGGTTTTGTACCATCTATCCTCTCCCTTGATGAACTATCCCAAACAAGTACGATAAGGGGGTTTTCTTCATCATCGCCTTGCTCTATATGCCCTGGTCTATTCGACCCACTTGAGCATCTTGCCTGTGAAGGCGCATGATTACCATTTAGTGAGATGTCCACAATTATGCTTTTTCACATACCATGAGGTCTATCCACCTCGTGCTACTCATCGTAGCATCGCATATTATCGCCAAGAGATGCGGCTAGGCTCATAGCCACAGGCCACAAGGAGGCACTCAAAACAAGCTCAAAAGCTGTCAGCAATCTCTAGAGATACCTGAGAAATAGAAACAATAGCATGATCGCAATTTACATGACACAAGCAAGAAGTAAAGCAGTAAGAGCATAAGCAAGCAGGTCAAGCACAGGTCCAAGGCGCGTAAAGCGCGGGGCAACAAAAAGTAAAGTGCTGAAACGTAAACAACCAAGGAGCATAAAGCGCGAGGCGACAGAAAGTAAAGTGCTGAAACGTATACAGCCAAGGCGCATAAAGCGCGGGACGACAGAAAGTAAAGTGTTGAAACGTAAACAGCCAAGGCGCATAAAGCGCGGGGCGACAGAAAGTAAAGTGCTGAAACGTAAACAGGACAAGGATCGCGAAACCGCGTCCTTGAGTTAAAAGACAAAAAGTAAAGTCTAGGCATATAAAGTGCGGCGACAACAGAAAGTAAAGTTCTGAAAAGATAAAGAGGACAAGGATCGTGAAACCGCGCCCTTGAGTTAAAGAATGTACATATATAACTTATATGTATACGTATATAATCGTCCTCTTGTTTGATTATTTTTTCTTTAGTTTTAGTTTTGTTTATTCAAAGTCCTTTCACGCAACTTTCTCCTACCTTGGGGGGTTGCGGGTTCTCAAACGCCTGCGGGCGTAAGTACGAACGGTCTCGGGCCATAGGACACATGTGCGCTCCGTCGTGCAACCTGCAAGCGTAAAAAGTTAGCGTGCAAGACAAAGATGAGACAAGGGCTTGGCCACTAAAGAGGGACAGGGAAACAGAGTCCCTGTCGAACAATAAAACAGGTGGCAGGGGGCTCCGCCCCCCTGCCGGCAACAGCAACGGACAGGGGGATCGGCGCCCCCCTGTCAGCTGAAAAAGATGGCAGGGGGCTCCGCCCCCTGCCAGCAAACAGCAACGGACAGGGGGATCGGAGCCCCCCTGTCAGCTGAAAAAGATGGCAAGGGGCTCTGCCCCCCCTGCCGTCAAACAGCAATGGACAGGGGGATCGGAGCCCCCCCTTGTCAGCTAAAAAAGATGGCAGGGGGCTCCGCCCCCCCTGCCGGCAACAGCAATGGACAAGGGGATCGGAGCCCCCCTGTCAGCTGAAAAAGATGCCAGGGGGCTTCGCCCCCCTGCTGGCAAACACAGGGACAGGGAGCGGAGCCCCCTTTCAAAGAGGAGAAGTGGCAGGGGGCTCCGCCCTCTTGCCGGCAAACAGCAACGGACAGAGGGATCGGAGCCCCCCTGTCGACACCTAAATCAGCAGGGGGATCCACCCCCTGCCGGCAAGACAAGGACAGGGGGGTGCGAAGTCCCCCGTCGACACGGCAAGGGGACGGAGCTCCCTGCCGACACGACGAGGTAAAGAGAGGGTTTTACATACCTGGGGGCTGTCGGCGAAGACTCCGATGTCGCAGGCAGACACAGAGGCAAAAAAAGAGAAGGGGGTGGCGGCGTGGACGTCGACCGAGGCTGTCAGTGACGACGGTGGGGGACGTCAATCGCAGACGTCGGAGCGGAAGGTGGAGGCGGCGGCGTTTGCCGACAACCGCGGCCACGAAAAGCGAGAGGAAGGCGGCGGCTCTGGTCGTCGTTGCTCCCTCCCGAGGGTCCGATGTCTGGCGGTGTCCCTTGTCGGCGACAGTGGCCATAGGGAACGAGAGGAAGGAGGAGGCAGTGAACGCAGGGAGGAGAGAGAACAGGCGAGGGCGTTAGCCCCTCGCCCGAGGCGCCTGTGCCTTTTTAAAAGGCACAGGCTTCTCGATCGTTCGAGAAGCCGGGTCCCGGGCTGGGCGTGGATCCGGGTCCAGCTCGGGCGCAGATTCGGGTCCAGCCTGGGTCCGAAGCGGTAGATCAACCGAGGACGTGTCCGACACGTGCCTAGCGCGTGTCAGATACGTGTCCGACTCATTTTTTTTTTTTAAGTGGACTTTACAGCTGCACCCCTGCCTGACAGAGTAGAAGAGAGGCATGGGCAAAGCCTCTGCCTGTCAACAACGAAGGGGAGGCAGGGGGCTTCGCCCCTGTCTGTCGAGCATGCAAGGAGGCAGGGACTTGTCCCCTGCCTGGCGATTATGCGAACAGGTAAGGGGCGAAGCCCTTGCCTGATGCCGGGGGAGAGGAATGGGGCTTTGCCCCTTCCAGCCGAAAAGCAAAGAGGCAAGGGCTAGGCCCCTGCCCCTTAGCTACAGAGGGGGAGGCAAGGGGCTTCACCCCTGCCTGCCGAATACACAAAGAGGCAGGGGCTGACCCCTACCTGACGAACAGGCAGGGGGCGAAGCCCCTACCTGATGCCAGAGAAGAGGGATCAGGGAGGGGGCTCGACCCCCTCCCCTACTATAACAAGGAGGGAGGGAGGGGCTTGGCCACCTCTCCTGCCGATACGGGGAGCAGGGAGGGGCTCGGCCCCTCCCCTGCTAAAAGTGGGCACAGGGAGGGGGTTCGACCCCTCCCGTGACCACACGGAGAGTAAGGAGCAGGGAGGGGGGCTCGACCCCTCCCCTCCCAATAGTGGCACAGGGAGGGGGGTCTGACCCCTCCCTTAGCCACTGGGAGTGCAGGGAAGGTCCTTGCCCCTTCCCTGCAACAAGAGAACGCAGGGAAAGAGGGAGAGAGAGGCAGACGAAGAAGGTGAAGAAGGGGCGGTGCGTACCTAGAGGTCGGCGGAGAGCTCGCGTGGGGGGGGGGGGGGGGTGGAGGAGGGTCGTCGGTGGTGGGATGCAGGTGGTCGTGCTCGTTGAATGCAAGATCGGCAAGGGGGGTCGGTCGGGAGAGAGACGAGAGAGCAAAGAGGGGAAAGGGGGGTTTCGAGAACCTCCCCCCTTTGCCTCGCTGTCTTTAAAAGACACAAGGGAGGCGGTGCCTCCATTGGGTCCGGGTCGGGTCCGGATCCGACCCGAATCCAAGTTATAATAATTTTTTTTCGGGCCTTACACACACACACTATGTGGGTTGTGGGTTCCTTTTAATATATCAATGTTACACGTACAATAATGCCCCTAAAACTAATATACAAAATCTCTTACATAAGAGGGGCAAAACAAAAAACAAGAGTACATAAAGGGGCGTTACGTTAGGATTGTTAAAGACGTTAGTCTGGACCCAAATCCAAAGTGTGAATTCTCAATAAAAATGACTAAAAAAACAAAAAAAAAAGTACAAAAAATGCAAAATTAAAATATTTAGTCATTTCAATAATGATCATAAAAAAATAAAAAACTTAATTTGTCCTAAAATATACATTAAGTATCTTAATCTAAACCTAATAGGTATACGTTTAGTATACCTTGTCTATGCACAATAGGCACACCCTTTATATACCTTGAATATGTAGGAAAAATACAAAAATAAATAAATACAAGGAAAAGTACTTCTAAGTACACTTGAGATACTTAGGTATATACTAATCAAACAAATATTATATATGTCGTAACATGTATTCCTTGTTCATCTGTCTTGTCTTTATGTACTGTTTTTCCATGTGTTACCAGTTATCTTTGCTGTTATATGGAACAGTTTAGTTGTACTTTGCTATTTATTATTATGTTGAGATCTCAAAAGACAGCAGCAGTAAAGCCTATGAATTTCTTGCAGACTGACATGTGCGAGCATGAGTTATGATATCTTTTTTCTGCATGCAGGGATACCCTGGGAAATTTTATTGTCCAAGAATGAACAGCATGAACAAACCGGCATATGCAGCCATATGTACACACTCACCTACCAAGCCTGTTCTTATATTTGTCTCATCCCGGCGCCAAACAAGACTGACAGCACTAGATCTCATTCAGGTGAATCTTTGTATCAGGTTGAAAAAGCCAACTGTTTCAAAATAATTTACTAGGGACTGCTTTACCAAGTGTAAATTTCACAGTTTGCTGCTTCAGATGAACGTCCAAGGCAGTTTCTGAATATGCCTGAGGAGGGGTTGGAGATGGTTCTTTTTCAGGTTACTGATCTCAATCTAAGGCACACGTTGCAGTTTGGCATTGGTTTGCACCATGCGGGTCTAAATGATAGAGATAGAGCTTTGGTTGAGGAACTGTTTGGGAACAACAAAATCCAGGTTGCTGCCATCTTTTTTTTTCCAAATCTTTGCTGCTTTGTGCCGAATGAAAGCTTTAGTGATTGTCCTATTGACTGAATGCTTGCTACTATTAAAGGTCCTGGTCAGTACAAGCACTCTTGCATGGGGTGTGAATCTCCCAGCACATCTGGTTATAATTAAGGTGACAAATGTGTTTTTACTCTCTTCTTGTTTGCTTAATATACTGATCATTTCATCTTACTAGATGGTTATCTTTTCTTCAGGGAACTGAATATTATGATGGGAAAGCAAAAAGATATGTTGATTTCCCAATTACAGATATCTTGCAAATGATGGGTCGTGCAGGTCGGCCACAGTATGATCAGCAAGGAAAGGCTGTTATCCTTGTTCATGAACCAAAAAAGAGTTTCTACAAGAAGGTATCTGAAGCATCTTATTAGAATGTTGCCTTCTTTTTGCCGGCCGAGGAAATGATGCTAATTCCTTATTTCCAGTTCTTATATGAGCCGTTTCCAGTTGAAAGCAGCCTGAAGGAGCAGTTGCATGATAACATCAATGCTGAGATAGTTTCTGGTACTATCTGTAATAAAGAAGATGCAGTGCACTATCTGACATGGACTTACTTATACCGGCGATTGGTATTATGTCCAATTCTCATATAAAATCTTCTTTCAACTGAATTTGTTTTGTCAAGGAGTAATGACCTGATACCATAATTTTCTACTGGACTTTATGTGCTTTCAATTGATAATTATGTTACCTTACTAATTCTGAAATTGATAAGCCACCTCCGTGAATAAACACTCATATGTCGGTGTAATTTTCAAAATCTACTAGTATAATGCATGCTTGTTATTTTAACGTTGGCAGCTCTCTTTTTTTCTTTTTGATATTTGTCGAGGAGGAATCCTCGTTCAGGTTGTAGGGCCCAAGAGAGATTGACACTATGCCATATGGCCTACCCACAAGTGGTTAACCCCCCCCCCCCCCCCCCTTGCCCACTAGGTCTAATGAAATGAGCTCAAGAGTGCAAAAGCACACACAATACCACTAAGGGCAAGAATGCACAAACTCACAATATTAAAAATATTAATTTTATTAGTTCACAAAATACACAAAGAATGCATTGATTTACAAAGAGTCAATGACCCTTATTTAAACAAGAAAGAGAATACTAGCGGTTAGGAATAACCCAAGACTAATTTTCTTGAGTTGAATGCTTGTACACTGTGTAGTGTACATTGTAAAGAAATGAGAACCTCTAACAATGTTCTCCGTCTCACCAAAGTGGATACACAAAAGAGCTACAATAAGATCCACGAAAACACCAAGATAAACACACAAAGAACCATAAAAAGGCTCACACACAAAACCCACTCAATGGGGACACAAGGAACACTCACAAATAAAAAATATTGTTTTTATTCAAGTGGAATCCATGCAAGAAGCATTACATGAAGAGGGGATTCATCCCCTATTTATACACAAAGTGGGAGCTCCATAGAGTCGTTGGAGCTGGTCCAACGACTCTATTGACTAGTCAACCAATGTGTTGACTATTAGAAGCTATGTGGATTACAAAGTGTACATATGATATGACGCAAAGACATAAGCTAGTGTACATAGCTTATGACTATTAGAAGCTATGTGCCCTACAAAGTGTACACAGGTTATGACATAGACATCCTACGTACAAAGTGTATATAGCTTCTGACCAAAAAACATGGGAAAAAGAAAAAAACATATATACAAAGGTTCCCTAAAATACAACCTAGGATAAAAAAGATACAAAAATAGATACATATTTTAACACTAGGGAGCTTGTGGCTTTGGCCTTGAGGCAAGGGACACACATCTCAGGTATTGAACTTGTGACATCCTTCAACTTGAATGCCTACCTAGCTAGGTATGTGGAGCCCTTGTTGGCTGCATAATTTATCTTAGAAGCACCGATTAGGAAGATTAGTAAGTATTCTTTGTAACCTCCTTTGGAAGAAATTTAACATAGAATTGTCAAAGTGAAAAGACACGTAACATAATGAAACATGGCAATAATGCAGATGGTTCATGCTAGATAAAATCTATGCAATCAAAGGTGCTGGGCGACCCTAAGTGCCAGGTTCTAGGCACCAGGATGGGTCTTGCTGTCGCTAAGAAACCAAGATAAAGATTAATCTTTAAATCTTGAAATAAAAAGTGGAATTTTTATGAAACACTATTAGATTGTCTTTTTTTTTTGTGTTGAATTATACAAACAAGTTGTAATATTATATTAAATTTAACATAAGGATAGAAGTTGATAAAATTGTAACATTTGGACATAATAATAGTAAGAATGCATACATTTTCCAAGAAACATTACAAACAACAATGTAACATTATCCAAGAAGTCAAAAGCCCATGCATATGAACAAAGACAAACCATTCATACTTGGAGATGTGTTTATGAATGAGCCTGTGTCTAATGCTAAGCAAAATTGAAGATGCCACAATGGTGAAAATATGGAGAAAAGTATCAAGTCTGAATTATCGTCACTTCCACCAATCTCATCTTCCTTGCCTTGCGCCAAGTGCCTAAGAACCCTTTTCTAGGTGACAGAATTTAGCCTAGGCTGCTCGAGGTTCCTAGGTGACATCTAGGTAATCCATTACTCCACAGGACAAAACATTTTACATGCTTCAATCTACTTCTCATCTTTGAAAAATCTGTTTAAAGGGGATTATTTTTCTAGGTTGTGAACCCTTGCTACTATGGATTGGATGACACTGATTGCAGAACTCTCAATTCATACTTATCAAGGTATTAACTGCAGAGTCTCAACAAATGATTGGTGCCCTTTTTGTTGTTTCTCACTGTTCCCCTTCATTGATGTACAGGTTAGTGCAGAATACACTGGAGGATTTAGAAGATAGTGGATGCATAAAGATTAATGAAGACAATGTTGAGTCTTTGATGCTGGGATCTATAGCATCTCAATATTATCTTAGCTATATGACGGTATCAATGTTTGGGTCAAATATTGGCCCAGATACTTCTCTTGAAGTACGTTCCATTGTGTCCAGGATTTATACTTTTATTTGTGATAGTTTTTGGAAAATTTTGAGCTATCTTTTATGTTGTCACTCTCAACATGCAGGTTTTCTTGCACATTCTTTCTGGTGCTACAGAATATGACGAGCTTCCAGTGAGGCATAATGAGGTAATTTTTGTCATATTACAATTCTTCTGCTGGTCAGCATGATTTTGTTTTTAGTTTACTCCACTAACAACTTTCAATATCATTGTTATTTCATTATGTTCTGAATGGACCCTTGTGAGCACATTCTTGTAATGGGTACCAGGATATGGGATGGGTGCAGCACTGTGCTTGTGCAGACATAGTTTGGTGATGAAATTTTTTGAAAGTTAGGACATGGGGATTGTGTATGTGTTGTGTGTAGTGATAAGAGCGGAAGATTCTGTACATAACTCCTAATAAATTTAAGCACTATAGTTGTTCTCTTGTGACTTACATTGTAAAGTTGCGTCTAGAGTCTGTTTTGCTTTCATTGAGTATGATGTAAGCTGCCCAGTTTAGGTTAATCAATACCCCGAAGGGGCAGCCCGTATACTTGAACTGTAAGAGGCCTACGGGCTAAATTGTGAATGAATTACATGCGTTGAACTTTCTTTTGTTCACCCTCATTGTGATTGCAATTCTTTTCCCTCCATTCTCTCTTGCTCTCTTGCACTCTGATTACAAGCTTCTGCGACTGGCAAGCGAGCGACAAGTAGGCTTGTTGCGGTAAGGAAGGACCGTCGTGCCACGCCAGCCTATTGAAGGAAATAGGCTCGTGACAAGTGGTACTAGAGTATGTTCTCATGCTGGGGAAGGGACTCTGAACTTGGTGTCGACAGACGCACCGACAGGCTACGATTTGTGAGCAAGACATCGTGGTGCCCTATCAAAACTTGGGTAACACCAAAGGCAAGATAGTTGCCGAAGCTGAGGAGATGGGTTCACCTCGGGGCCAAGAGCAGATGGCTGCAACTGTCAACAGGTTGGTGAAAGATATGACTTCGCACGAAGAAGTGATTTCACGCGCAGTTGAATCATTCGGTGGACTGAATGATGTGGTGGCGAGCCTACAAGAGCAGGTGATCTTACTGGTGGAACAGGTCACTTCGTTGACGACAACAATGGTTGACTTGCAGACTGAAGTAGGGGAGCTTCAGTTGAAGAACCGCACATTGCAGCGGACAGTGACCCTAAATGGGGGAAATGGTGAGAGGCCATCAAGGATTGATGTGCCAAGACCAGCAAAGTTCAATGGTTCTCGCGACAGCAAGGCCATTGAGAACTTCTTGTTCCAAGTAGAAGACTACTTGGATATTCAAAACGTGACGCTTGAAGTTCTCAGGATTAAGGCTGCAGCAACCCTACTGGATGGAGATGCTATCGCTTGGTGGATGCGGAAGCGTAGTGACATGAAGAGGGGTCAATACGTGATAGACACCTTTGACAACTTTAAAATAGAACTGCGCAACTACTTCATGTCGAGGAATGCGCAAAGACAGACTTACATGATGATGACAGATCTTAAACATATTGGTTTGTTGCAGGACTATGTCATAACGTTCCAGAAGCTTATGCTTGATGTGCTTAACATGCCAGATGAGGACAAGCTCAACTGGTTCATTGTGGGACTTCAGTCATGGGCACAGTCCGAAGTAGAAAGGTGCAACCCCAGTATTTTAGAATATGTATATGTGACGACTGAGGGCTTAGCTGACACTTAGCGCAAGCCCTTCACCCCATCAACCAATGCTGATAGATTGTTATGCTGATTGGGTCGTTCTAAGCCGACATTCTTGCCTTGACACTGAAGTATCACGCTATGTTGTGATAGCCAATCCTTGCCCAAAATGACATTGTAGAATGTCATCTCGAGTATGACAAGATCGGCTGACAACTCGTGTCCCTCTATAACTACTTGAACTAGAGGGATATACTTCGCACATCGAGTAGACACACCCATCAGAGACATAACATCTAGTGCATTCTCTAAGCTAGATTGTGCAATGTCAAACAATCTAACAAAAGAAGAAGATATAAAAGAGTGGGTTGCTCCCGAATCAAACATGACACAAGCAAGGTGATCAATAACTACAATAATACCTTCGATCAGATCAGTCTGATTGTTCTGCTCCATGGTTGTAGCAGCATACACCCGTCCATTGGTTTTCCTCTGCGCCTGTTGCTACTGAGGCCTCTACTGCTGCTGTGTCTGTTGGTGTTGCTGCTGGCTGCTTTGGGTTCCTAGCTTATTCGGGCAGTATTGTGCAACATGTTCGGACTGCTTGCATTGATAGCAGAGCTCCTTGAAGAGAGGACAAGAACTAAAGGGATGACTCTTGTTGCACCTCCTGCATGTCTGTTGTGCCTTCCCCTGCTTTTGTTGATGACGGTTCTAGTGGTTCCCCTGCTGGGTCTTCTGCTTCTTGTTCTGCACCTCCTGTGCCTTACCATCAGCGGGTGGGTTCTTACGAGCTCAACCTATAGGGTGACATGTCCATAGATTTGTATTTTATGATTCATTTTCTCCCAATTTTAGAACATGTTTGATAACTCTTCACTCTTATTATGGACCATATTTATTATAAAGATGCCAACAATACCCTCATTGCATTGAAGCAATGGAAATGAAGCTTGATGCTCTTAGGAAAGCCAACACTTGGGAAATAGTTAATCTTCTTCTAGGCAAGAAACCTATAGGATGTAGGTGGGTATTTAAATTCAAGACCAAAAGTGACAGATCTTTAGAAAGGTATAAAGCAATATTGGTTGCTAAAGTGCATGCTCAAGAATATGGAGTAGATTATGAGAAAACCTTTGCCTCTGTCGCTAAGATGACTAGTGACCGAACCTTAATTTCCATTGCTTCTATCCAATAATCGCCAATTTATCAACTAGATGTTAAGAATGTCTTTCTAAATGAAGAACTTTGTGAGAAAGTTTAAATGGATCCCTCCGTTGGGAGTTGGTATTAATGGTAAAATTCAAAAACTTAAAAAGGCCTTGTATGGTCTTAAACAAGCTCGTATGGCTTGTTATGATAAATTTAGTAATGTTATGATTGATTTGAGATTTATTTCTTGTTATACTGACATTGCTATCTTTGTCAAGAAAACATGTACTAATATTGTGATACTTATACTATATGTTGATGACATGATCATTACAGGAAATGACAAAGGAGTTATTGAAATTAAATTTGTTTTAAAGAAAAATTTTGATATGTCTGACTTGGTTTTTAAGATATTTTTTGAGGATTGAAGTTGCATACTCACCCAGAGGATATATACTCTCCTACTTGAAATTGGTTGCTAACATATGTGCTAGGTTAGGAATTTCTGATGAAAAGAGGGTGGAGACCCCAGAAGTCATAAATGTCAAATTAAGACTTGAAGATGGCGTACTGCTCGAAAATCCTACTCCTTATTGCCAATTGATTGAATATCCCACCTACCTTTCTATCACCCGACATGATATCACTCGTGTGGTCTATGCAGCAAGTCAGTTTCAGCATGCTCCCACCACAGTACACATGGGCGCAATTATAAGGATTATTCGATATATTAAAAACACAATCTTGAAGCGGATTTTGTTATCCGCATCTGCATCTTTAAATTTAATTACTTACACTGATGCTGATTGGGGTGGTAATCCAAATGATAGAATATTAACTACTGGTTTATGGGAGTTTCCATTTCCAAACCCTCGAAGATGTGTTGTGACAACAAAAGTACAATTGACATTTTGAGTAACTAAATCTTCCATGAAAGAACAAGGCACATTGAGATGGACTGCCATTACGTATGGTGTGAGTTTTATGAAATCGATTTTTAAAACAATATTTTTAATAAAAACAGTGTGAAAGCCAGACACCAAATAATAAAAACCGGCTCGCTCGAGTGGTGGAGTTCGGGTCGATCCTAGGGAATGGGAAAAATACTTTGTATTCCATAAATAACTAAGCTACTCTTTATTGCCAAATAACATAGAAACAATTAATTAATTAATCTAAACAAGAAAGTGTGGCCATCTGTGGAGGGCTTCGACAAATAGAAATAATAATAATAAGTGCCTTATTACAAACCCAAATTGAATTGAATCAAATAAAATAAAAGCCTAAGCTAAAATAATTAGGAAAAGTCTTCAGTGCTCTAAGCTCCTAGTCCCTTATTTGGTAGTTGTGATCTTTCTACTTCTCTTTTACTGATCCTTAAGCGCTCCTTGGGAGGACCTTTTCGGGACCTCGGAGGGCTCGTTTTGGGGCTCACCACACAATCAAACGCTTTCCTGCAAAACAAAAACCACAAAACACAAAACGTGAAAGAAAGCTACACAAGAATCTAAGGTTACTATGAACAAAAATCACAAAAACATGAATTGAACTAACATAAAATGACAAACTACACTAAAAGACAAAACAACATAACTAACTTGTAACAACTAAATTAAAATATAACAAACTGATTGACTAAGTAAAAAACAAGGACGTTAAGTCGAAATTAATTAACCTTACAAGCTAATTAAATCTAGCCAAGCAATGAACTAAAAAAATTTAACTACAAGAAAATCGTTATCTATAATTAACTAATAAACGAAACTATGAAACAAAAACATCTAACCTCATTAATTAATTAAAAACCAAATTAACAATGCTAATCACTTAATGCTGAATTGTTACTAATAAATAAAACAAAACGTAAACTAAACTAGCTAAATCTAACTAACTACAAAGCCGATTAAATTAATCCTAACTAAAAGAATTGCAACTAAATCAAAACACTTTTAACTAATGGACTGAATTGAATCACGCACTAAAGAAGGACTGGTATTGACGCTGATCACACTGGATCGTGATAGACATTAACTTCCAAAAAAAAAAAAAAAATACAGCGTGAAACGTTGTACTAGCCCTCACGCTGGTATGCAAATTATCTGCGGTCTGCTGGACAAAAAAAAAAATCTATTTCGCAGCGGAACTATGCAGGCTCCAGCAAGCTGCAGATTGACGGACTGGATCATGACTAAAGCAACCTGGAAAGATGCAATTTAATGTAGATCTGCAATGATGCACGACCGGCGTGCTAAAAAATTCACGCAGCTTGTTTATTGTTGCGGTTTCAATCCGAGACTTATGAACACGTGGGCTCGCATGTGTCTTGCATCTACACGGGCCTGCCGATCGTGTGTTGCTGTAGCTATGCGTGATTCAATCAAGACCGAAATTACACAAAGAAAACTAAACTACAACAAGCAATGTTCTACAAACTAATTATTGCAGGAAATTAGATTTGAATCTATACTAAGTAAAATAATCAAACAAGAACTGATTTATGATAAGAAAAATCGTCAAAACTACTTTTTACGATGCATATGCTCTACTCTAATATGCTGAAACAAAAATATAAAATTCAGATTACTCTATATGATATAGTGATGCTGAAAGTAAATTATAATGCATGCAATGATTCTGAACTAACTAAAGAGAAGGGGGAGAAGAGGTTTACCTTTCGGCTTTGTAACGACCCCAACTCATGCTCCTTGAAAATGCAGAATTTTTTTTTTTAAACAAGATGTGAAAATATTCTCAGAGATCTGGGGCCTTTACAGTTCCACTCACCACTGGATAACCACACACCACAATAGAGCTTACACTTATCTTCCATACCAAAATCAAATCATTATTTATTTATTGAAAAACTGATAAACATGTCTAGAGACACTTGCATAATGAATTATTTAGAGTGCAACATCCATTAAATAAACAAAAAAGGAAATAAAAGTAGAGTCATGTTGTCTATCTGTGATCTATCTAGCAAGTGTGTGGCACCCGTGACTTTCCCAGACACCAGCCTCTTCACTGATTTCCTGCTCCTGTGAAAAACCATAAAAGAAGAGGGTCAGAAATCCGAAGAATTCTGCGTACAGATCCCTCTAATGAAAAATAAGAGAACATAAAGAACACAAGATCAATTTTATGCAACCTTTCAGAGGAAGGCAATTGTGACAATTTCCTAATCTGATTTAAGCATTTATATCACATTTATTAAGTATACAAGAACCTTAATCGACAGCAGGTATATCAATCTAAGTAGGCAAGGTATTCTACATGCATTTAAAAATTAACCATCATCCAACCAACAACATTTATCATTTAAGGAAAGAAGTAAATTATGTATGTCCTAATGCATAGCAAAATTATGCATGATTTATATGCAATGTATGAATACCTTAGTGTCTTCCATTTAAGTTGATGTTTCCATATGCATGCCCTATTAAATGCATACAAATTTAAGTTCCTCTTTTTAATTTTCATCGCCCGCGGATACACCAAAAGGGTAAAATCTCCGAGGTCAAATTAGGTTCCCAGGGTAGCTTAGCACACAATTTGTATTTTATTACTGGGTTCCAACTTAGCCCTTGACTGAATCACTTTCGGAACATTAGACCTCCACATCTAATGTCGATGACACAAGGGACACCCCACGCCCACAAGTGTCACTTCCTTGGTAGCATAACAATCACAGTTGTGACAAACACACCACCCCCAGGTAAAGTGGCAGACTCTCCCTAAAACCGTGGCCAGGAAAAAGAACCTCAATATCGGGTTCAGGGGACCAAATTTAAGCACACGGAGTTTTTGTATCCTCACAGTCTCCCCAAGACCGGATTTCTAAGATCTTCATTCTCCAGATGGGAGATCCTAGAACATAAGCTACACTGTTCTTTTTCTCATATTTTTATGAA
The DNA here is from genome assembly GCF_984573655.1 of Nuphar pumila. NCBI lineage: Eukaryota > Viridiplantae > Streptophyta > Magnoliopsida > Nymphaeales > Nymphaeaceae > Nuphar > Nuphar pumila. Next base: position 78,514,402 of record NC_143261.1, on the reverse strand, counting down.
AGTCAATTTTTTAAGTTTGCAACACCATATGCAAATGTAAAGTGAAAACCTGCATCCTCCCTTGCGGAAACCCTTACGGGACTCCAGCCCGTGAGGACAACGGGAACAGTGTAGTAGTGTGCCCTACCAACTTGTGTGGTTAAAGTGATGCAATTAGACATATAAGAAAACAACCAAGTCCACGGCTCTCGAGGCCGGTGATGATTCATTAGGCCATCGATGCATCACACAACAAAACCAAAGTGATGTGTTATATAACATCAAACTATTGTGCCAAATGCATGTGCACCCATACAAAACAAGGTCAATCATAAGCATGTAATTTTTCACCTCAGATACATTTTTGTCATGTGCATTTCCTACATCCATACACATGTATCCATGTCAAGACATACTCCCTGTGGTTGTGTGTGCACATGAAAAAAATTGTTTATTATGCATGCCCCTGGTAAGTGAAACCTCAAACATTTAGTATATGCATACTTTTCTTGAAGAAGTGTATTCATATCAATGCATGGATACATTAAGTAAATGCTCAACAGTCAATGAAATGGTTTCTTTTCAATGAAGTGATTTCTCTTTAGTGTACACATTTGATACATACTCATACCCAATATTCAGACTTAAAGTAAATGCATAATTTCAACTACTACATGGAATCACCATCAGCAAGTAGATACGCAACACTTGTACATATGCTTTAAAATCCCCAGGTTTCGGAGTTCACACCTGCTCCCAGTATATTCATGTAGTCCACTACAGTTGAATATTGAATCATACAGACTTATTTAGTCATAGGCATGTGGAATTTCGTTCCAGCATGTACATAGCTGAAAAACTCTACCATTCGTCCAAGTCTTAAAGTATACAGATATGACCCCTACTACCAGACATATTTTTTTATTTATTTATAGTTTTATTTTGTCATATTTCTTTTATTCATTTCGGCCACGTGGATAGCATTATTCAGATTTTTCCATGCAAGAGGCTCATTTCCAAAGCCTCACATATAAAATATAGCAACAGACATGACTCTGGAAGGATCAACAACCGCAAATCCAAACCAGGAATTTACTGGGGTAGGCAGACATGCTGTTTAGGATGTTCAGTGCTTGGAACATCACTTCCCCTTCTGCTGGGTGTCTAGTTTAACTCAGTTCTACATAGCATAATTTCATACTATCACGGTTGACTTGAGTTAACCCTCAGATTTGGAACACATAATAGTTTGAGTATTCAAAATTTAGAACATGCGCCAATGTAGATATGGGGATATACTCAGAACAGGAATTTTCAGCACAGTATAAGCTTAACATGGACAAAAAATCAAAATCTGCTATAATCTGTACAATAAATGGATAGCACCTACGTATATTCAGGCATCAGTTTAAGCAATTTCATGATCAAAGGAAATACACAGCCTTTATACATTGAAGAGTTAGGCAACTTTGCCAACCTTCTGTGAAAGTTTAATCACTGCTATCACTTAGGGGTTAGGTAAAAGGTAGCACATAAAAAAAAATCATCAGAAGCCTGTGGCCATCTGCAAGTCAAAAGCTATATATGATGTGTAGGGCATGACCCAGCCACCTAATCGGTGGAGCTTATCGTGAAAAAAAAAATCGATCCACCATGAACTCCATCTGTTTCCCAAGGATGTCATCCAAAGAAAAAAACAACATAAAATCGAACCAGGGTTCAATTTCTCAGTCATCTTCACAAGAGGGGACCTGTACCTTTGCCTGGCGTTAGATGGTTGCTGCAACCGCTTGCAGTTTGTCCTGCCGAAACCGATTGCTCACTGAGAAGGACGTGGGCACGATCAAGCACTCCTACCTTCCGATCGCCGGAGATGAGACCGGCGGCACCTCCTTGCCAACGAGAGAGAGAGAGAGAGAGAGAGAGAGAATGGGGAAAAGGGACCAACTCGGGACCCTTTTTTTGAAGGGGAAGGCCTGGCAAAATCGGAGCCTCCTTCCCTCCAGTGGCTGCGCTTCAAACCCCCCTCCCTTTCTTTCATGTGACTTCAGTTAGGGTTCTCTCTCAGAACCCTAGCTCCTTTCTTCTTTTGCTTCAGATTTATCGGGCAACCCTTATCAGGTTGCCTTTTTTTCCCCTATGTGCTTGTTACACAGGGCGCGGCTCGGGTCCGGACCCGAGACCCAAAAACCGACCCCAAACGACATGGATCCAACTGTGGATCCTTGGATTAGCTTTATAATTAAATTTTTATTTATTTATTTATTTATTTATTTATTATTATTATTATTATTAAATCGTGGTTGATATCATTTATATCTAATTACCCCTTTATGGGTCCTAGATCCAAAATGTGGATCTAGGCCCAATTTGCATATTTTGAAATATTTTGTAATATAAACAGAATTAGTAGTGAAAACTTACGGTTTTTACAGGCTTACCTTCGACGGACGGGTTGAGAAGAAGAAACAACTTTTCCACTTGTTGTAGACACCCTTATGACGAAAGAGGGATGAAGGTACAAGCGAAGATCGGGGCTAGAAGAAAAGAAGAAGAGAGGAAGAAGAGGGAAGAAATCAATATAGAGAGAGAGGAAAAGAAGAGGGAAGAGAGATGCAGAAGGGGCGCGTCAACTTCAAGAAGGGAAAAATGTGTGATCTGGTTGGAAAAGGGGTATTTATATTAAGATGATTAGGTTTACATGATTTTTTTAGAAAACTCCTCTTAATTTTCACAATTTTCAAAACAGTGCTTCTAAAAAAAAACGTGTTTCATAAAAATACCTTTCCTTAGCCAAATAAATTACTACTTAAACACTTCTAAGCTAATTAGAACACTAATTAAAAAATCCTAAACAAAATTAAACATTGAAAAACGCAGGGTAAGCTTTGGAATGAGCGATTTTATGATATTTTTCATTTCAATGCGGTTTCTCAAAAATAACGATAAAAATGAGTTTTCAATGTGATTTTTCAACTGATCATGCATAAACTAGTATGAATAAAATGTAAAAATATATGCATGATGAACGTACGTGATGAGTATCTGAAATGAACTATTCAGTTACCGTACGTCACTTTGGAGTACCAGCTTGCAGATTTTTTCACCAAAGCTCTTCCTGCACCTTGTTTTATTTTTCTTCTTAACAAACTTTTGGTGATCTCACCATAAGTTTAAGGGCGATGTTAAGATATATATATATATATACCGTTGTAATAGGTAAATACCCATTAGAGGTATTTTTGTCATTTCACAACATTGTAGTAGACTGTGCCCATTAGGGGCACTTTAGTCTTTCTTTTTCTTTTTTTTGTGTCATTTTAGTTTCAGCTAAGGGCATTATTGTCCTTATCTCTTATAGCCATCCCCAACAGCTATATTTATAGCCGATGGGGGTGGTCCCAAGGGCTCTAGTGGTTCTCTTTTGTCTATAAAAAAGGGGATAATCTCCCCTCTTGTAATCAATGCTTTTCTAAGCATTTTCTCAATACATCAGTATTCATTTTTTATGTGTTCTTGTTCCTCTTGTGAGCATTCTCCTTTGCCCTTTGTGGCTTTTTGTATCTTGCCCGTTAGTGGCTTATTACTTGTGTGATTGTGCACTCCTTATAGCTCTTTGTGGCATCTCTCTTGTGCACTTGTGTTTCATTATAGACTCCTTGTCACCAAACTATTGAACTTGATTAATAGCACTACATTCTTATCATGAACCATCTAATTACAATGAAGCTAAAAATTTCTCCCAAAGAAGAATGACAAGAAAATGGCTGAAGAGTTAAGTGCTCTAGAAAGAATGCAAACTTGGGAGCTTATAAAACTACCACCAAGAAAAAATATTGTGGGGTGCTAATGGGTGTACAAAATCAAGACTAAGGCAGATGGTTCAATTGAGAGATATAAATCCAGGTTGGTAGCTAAGGGATATAGTCAATAATATGTCATTGATTTTGTTGAGGCATTTTGTAACGACCCCAACTCTACCCCTTTGAAAATGCGGAATTTTTTTTTTTTTTTCCTAGAACAGTGCAGAAAACTTCCCAGAGACCCGGGGTCCTCACAGTTCCAATTCCAACTGGATAGCCACAAACCACAAAGGAACTTGCAATTAACATCCATAACTAAACATTACCTTTATTCATGAATGAAAAACTAATCTCAAAAATAAAGTGTCTGACTCAAGTAACTACTGATGACAATAAGCAAATAACAAGAACACTAAATAAAAAAAACAAAACAAAGAGCCACTCTGTCCACATAGAAGACTGTCAAAACTCATTGTGACTCTCGCGCCCTCGCAGTAGCTGTCGACTTCACTGATCACCTGCTTCTGCGAAAAACCAACGAAGTAAGGTGTCAGAATCGAAATCCTGAGCACAGCTACTTCTTAATGAAACAAGTGAGATAAAGAATGAAGATGAGATATCATGCAACAATTAATGGAAATACATACAAGACAGTTTATAGCAATTGAGAATTTAATCATGCAACAATCATAATTGCTAAGCACGCAAAGACAGTAAAGCAGTAGCATCTACTAAAATTTCAGCATGCAACAAGAATTTAACATTCAACATCTACCCTCATGTACTGAGTAAGGAAACCATTAAAGTATGCATGATCTAATGCATAACAGGAAAAATGCATGTCTTTTATGCAATGCATGAATCATTTTATTATCTTCCATTTAAGTCTTTTGTTTCCTTATGCATGCCCTATTAAATGCATACAACTTTAAGTTTCTCTTTTTAATTACCGTTGCCCGCGGATACACCAAACGGGTACAAACCCCGAGGTTAAGTTAGGTTCCCAGGGTAGCTTAGCACACAATTTATATTTTATTACTGGGTTCCAACTTAGCCCTCGACCGAATCACCTTCGGAACATTAGACCTCCACATCTAATGTTGGGGACACAAGGGACACCCCACGCCCACAAGTACCACTTCCTTGGTACCAAAAACAACAGTTGTGTCAAACACACCACTCCCGGGTAAAGTGGCGGACTCTCCTTAAAACTGTGGCTAGGAGAAGGAACCTCAATATCGGGTTCAGGGGACCAAAATTAAGCACACGGAGTTTTGTATCCTCACAGTCTCCCCAATACCGGATTTCTAAGATCCCCATTCTCCGGATGGGTGATCCCAGAAGGTATATTACACTGTGCTTTATAATTCTTTTATTTAAATTTAATTTCTTAAGTTTTGCAACATCATATGCAAAAAGAAAGATAAAAGCTCGCATCTACCTCGCGAGAGCCATCACAGGACTCCGGCCTGTGGAAACATATAGAACAGTGCAATAAAACTGAAATATTAATAAGGCATGATCTTTGCAATGCATTGAAATGAGTAAGGGAAACATTTCCACAACTCGGGTTTACCAAACCCGCGATGATTCATTTGATCACCGGAGCACTAATGCACGAATCACAATCATATGTAAAGTATGCAATGGTATTAACATGTCTGCAAAGTGTAGTCATATATGTAACAAATTAACCAATTGATAATGAACATGAAATATGACATTCCCGTATGCAAATTAAACTGCCCATGTTATGCCCCTTTTCCCCGTGCATATGCATAGTATGCAAGCATCTTTGTGCAATCATTACTACATATACCTTTAACCATGATTTGTGTTGAGATGGGCAAAGAAGCATTCATATATTTATGTATGTGCAACAACACATGTCAAATCCATCGATGTGTAAGTACTCAAAACAAACTTTATCATGGAGTAATGTGTAAACATGTTCCAACAGATATGGAAATCAAAATTTCAAGTACATGACTCATTCTTAAAGTTTATCGTGCTTCAAGAGACTAAAAATTCTAAACTTTACTAATCACACAACAGGCTCTGTTTTCTTAATTTAACACACTCATGTTACTAGCATGTTACCGTATCCACATGAGAAAAATTTTGTATTTAACAGCCCAACCCAGCCGACCCTGTCGGCTGGGTCTGACAGAATATCCACAGGCCCAGCTTGGGCCTATGTATGCTGTCAAAAAGTCCCACCTGTACAGAAAATTTCCTGTATAAAGTATACCCAAAAATTTTCTCAAGGCCAAGGCCCAGGCCAGCACCCACTGACTGGGTCGACTGGGCCTGCCCCAGCCCTGCCAAAACCATCCACTCACCCAGCCAAGCACTTGGCTGGGCCTGTCGGTTCGGCCAGCAGCTGGCAGTCAGCCGAGAGCCACTCGGCTGGCTGCCAGCCAGCCAAACCAACAGCCGATACTTCACAAAAACAGATTTCAAAGTTTTTGTTGTTTTATTTATTTGTTATATTTATTTTTTTGTTGAAAGGACAATGCCCAGCCCAGCCGACCCTGTCGGTTGGGTCCACCAGCATGTGCGCAGGCCCAGTTCGGGCCTGTGTATGCTGTCAAAAAGAACAGCATACCTGTTACAAGAAAACTAAATTTTTTTTTTTTTCAAATGTTTTTGTTGCAACCCTGCCCAGCCCAGCCGACCTTGTTGGCTGGGCTTAACAGCATATACACAGGCCCAGTGTGGGCCTGTGTATGCTGTCAACAATCAACAGCATAAAAAAATTTATTTAAGCACAACTGCCTACTAAAAAATACCATGTGTTCCTTTTTTTTTGAACAAGGGAAGAACACCCAGCCCAGCCCAGCCGACCCTGTCAGCTGGGTCCAAAAGCATACACACAGGTCCAGTTTGGACCTGTGTAGGCTGTCAAAGGTGACAGCAAAACCCACCCCACAAAAACTGGATTTTTTTTTTTGAGAACACACACCTGCCCCAGCCGACCCTGTCGGCTGGGTCCAACAGCATGTACACAGGTCCAGTTTGGACCTGTGTATGCTGTCAACAACAGCAGCACCACTTATTTTGCAAAAACCGAAATTTTCTTTTTTTTTTTTTTTTTAAAAAAGATATCCAGCCCAGCCGACCCTGTCGGCTGGGTCCAAAATATGTACACAGGTCCAAGACCTGTGCATGCTGTCAAAAACAGCAGCAAAACACCTCTTTTGAGAAATCTGCCCCCTAGTATGTCATATATATGTATCTATATATATATTTCTCTAAAACAGCAAAAATACAGCCTATACGAAACGGGATAATGGTGAAAATCGTGGTTCACTGTTCCTCTATGGATTTCCATCAAAAGAAGCATGGAAAATCCAATCTTTACCCTATTTCTCATTTGTTTCAAGAAGAAGTACCCGTACCTTTTTGGAAAAAGAAAAGAATAGAGGCTATGGGGGCGTGTGGCTGAGCTCCAATGCTTCCAACCTCCTCTTCTACCTCCTTCACTCCTCTTTGCTCTCTCTCTCTCTCTCTTCTCTCTCTCTCTCTCTTTCTCTCTCTCTCTCCTATTTTTTTTTTCTCTCCAGCCAAAAGAAAGGAAAAGGGCTGCCGCCCCCCCTTCCTTCTCCTATTTAATGCTGGAAACTCATTAGTGAGTTTCCAGATTTGGGTCTCCCACATTAGGGAGTTTCCAAATTCTAGACTCCTTCCCTAATGTACATTTGGTTGACTATTTGACCTCCTAATCCTAAAAGGTATGGAATCCTCAATACCTTTTTTAATTAGGGAAGAGGGCTAACCCTAAACCCTCTTAACTCTATTCCCGAAATTACTAAAAATCATTAATTTAATAAATACAATTTTTTGAATTTACTTATTAATGGGTACTCAAAAGTTCCCAAAATTGGTCATGTTGACCTTGGAGACTTTTTATATAATAATAACCCCAATTTAAAACTCCCAACTGAATTTAAAGTCATAAAAATGTTAAGCTTGGATTTTGGATCGGATCCGGATCCAAGATCCAAACCCATACTCATACAAGATTTGGATTAAGACTTATATCCATTCCAGATTTTGTAGGACCTAACTAGGACCCAAATCCATAAAAATTTAGATCCTATACCTTGGATTCAATCCGATCCAATTTCGGATCCGTCCCAACAAACTGCTAAAATTTTAGAAAAACGTGATTTCTGGGCCAACCGGAACTCGGATTTGAAAAAGTAAAATACCATTGCACTCGGAATTTTGAGACGCATCCCACGATATATTACATGAATATCAAATTCCGAATTTCGCCCGAAAATAACCCGAACATCGCTTGAATTTCGCTTGAATTTAAAGGTTGAATTTAAAACTCTTTGCCACACATCGATTGGCTTGTCTAGACCCTGATGATGAGACTTGGGTCAAACCCAAACTCTAAGACCTTGGTCTAAACTCGAGCCTCAAACGATTTTCTTACCAGACTTAGCCAAATTTCAAAGTTTTTCATGAAGTGACTAAGGTCTGAAAACACGAGATCTTACACATTTGCTCTGCTGGCTCACATGAGAAACAAAACTTTACTCGTTGTTTCTCTTAAGTCTTGGAGTTTATGGCAGTTAGATGTAAAAACACTTTCTTAAATAGAGACTTAGTAGAAGTCTATATGTTCCTTAAAGATATTCTAATTCTGAAGGAAAAAAGTGTTGTATGGTCTCAAACATGCTCCAAGAGCATGGTTTGAAAAAATCAATTCAACAGTAAAATCACTGGGATTTGAACAAAACCATCATGATCCAACATTGTTTGTGTCATCCTCAAATCAAGGGAAATGTATTCTTTCTCATGCATGTGGGGTCCAAAGATCAAATTGTTGATGTGTTCACCAAAAGTCTTCCACCATGTAACTTCAGAACATTTCTCTCCCAACGTGGAATGATTCCTTTCTTATGTGCTATCATTCATTGTGTATATATGATTATTTATAAGGGTATTTTGTACCTTTACTGTAATCTAGAAGTAGAGTCAACAGTTTTTGTCTTTTAGTAGCATAGGGGGGTCGGCCCCAATAAAGAGTTGTATCTTTCCATTATTTTGCTTAATGAAGTCTCTTTTTGAGAGCCTTTTTCTTTCTCCTCTTTTGTGTGTCTTCTTCTTGGGAGACTATTCTTGTCTTTGATAGAAACAACTCTGCCAGAGAGCCATGAGTGTTTTCATATGTTTGGTTTCTGGCTTTGGTAGAGGTGAATATTTCTAAGGGAGAACCATCCTTTTTGGAAGGAAACACCCTACCCAATGTTATCTTCGGAAACTTGTGGAGACCACAGGAATGCTCATCGCCTTTTCTTTTTTTTTTGGGGGGGGGGGGGGGGCGGGATGGGAATTTTCTGAATTAGGCATTTAAGATGGATTTAGTGCCAGCTGCAAGCTCTGACCTAGTAAACTATAGATCTGATTGTTCCTTGATTATTTTTGAGTTGGGCTCAACAGGCCAACCCAAAGCTGGCCCTAGTCTGTCTCAGCTGCAGACTTGTCTGATATCGATGGGCTATGCAGCCAGATGCCTATGCTTGCTTGTTCTTATTGCAATTCTTTACTTTTATTTGGTTATTTAGGTTTTCAACCTTTTCTGTTAACTGTATGGCGGTTTATGTTCAGGAGAATATCAATGAAGCATTAGCAGAGCAAGTTCCATATGTTGTGGATAAGCATTCTTTTGATGATCCACACATCAAAGCAAATTTGCTTTTTCAGGTGGAAGACATGATCCTTATGAAATGATTATGACTGACCTCACTTTGTGTATCCTTAAATTTTACTTGGAAGGTGCCATGATTATTTGGTTCTTTACTTTTTCCATTTAAATTTATTGTTTTTGTCTGCAGGCTCATTTTTCGCAATTGGATTTGCCAATCTCTGATTATATCACGGACTTAAAATCAGTTTTGGATCAAAGCATAAGGATTGTCCAAGCAATGATTGAGGTATGCGCAAATAGTGGATGGCTTTCAAGTGCAATTACATGCATGCATCTTCTGCAGATGGTTATGCAGGTGTGTTTCCTTCTATTTTACATAATCTGTAATTTTAATAAAATTGTGACAGCAGTTCTGATATGATACATAATGGTATTACAAAATATAGAGAAGAATGCTTACGGACTGTAACAATTGCAGTGCCAACATGTACCTGTCTGGAATACTGGACTTGCTTTTGCTTTCTGTATGCCATTAAGATATTAAAGTTTTCTTGTCCCAGGGGTTATGGTTTGACAGAGATTCTCCATTATTGATGCTTCCATGCATGAATGATGATCTTCTAAGATTCCTCAACATGAAAGGCATTAAGAATGTCCAGCAGTTGTTAGAACTTCCAAAGATGAAATTGCAACAATTGCTTGCCAATTTTCCTGCTGTTCAGCTCTATCAAGTAATATTCATTCCACAAGCTAAAGATCCTTAATGATATGGTTTTGTTTTGTGCCTCTGCTACTACGCAAAAAAATTTGCACAAGCTTCTTGTATTATATGAGTCCAGCTTTGGGTCACATATCACTGATCAACTGTTTTCCATTTCCAACTACTAGTACATGAATTGAGGTTGATAGCATTCATATTTTGGACTCTTTTCATGTGTCTTGATTGAATGCATATCATACATCTGTATATGTTCAAGAGATTGCTACTTTTCTGCGGCTGGTACCAGATGTCATGAAATTTATAGAACTGAACACATGCTCCAGTCATCTTTGTGAGTCAAGCAGGAAACAATCTATATTCACTATTGAGTGGAGTTTAGAAACACACTTGAAGAATAAGCATCTCTCAATTAGAATACCAGGGGTCAATTCCCTACATAGGATGATTTATTCTTTGAACATTTTAGAAGTTTTTGTATGTTTTCTTCTAAAGAAATATGGTTCCTTGCTTGCAAAATGGTTTTCCACATTGAATAATCCTATTCCACAACAGAGTAGTCTCCCCTTTGTTCTTGTTTTGATGGTTTTAATTATGCTCTTCATGTGCCAAAAACAATTATTGTTGGAAAAGGTGGTAAGCTCCAAGAAATATAGACCACTTAAATTTTTTAATATATTCTATGCCATGAAGTGCTTATCTTTGTGAAGCCTTATATAGGTTCGAACATGTTCTGTAACGACCCCAACTCATTGTTAAAATGTATACTCAAAAACATTATTGTAAGTATAAATATATATACTTATATACATAGAGATACGTATACATATATTATATGTATACGTATCTCTATATATAAGTATATATATTTATATAGTTTTCCCTTTTTCATCTTTTTTCTCTTTTACCCAAAAAGGGTATTTCTGTCTTTTACATTTTGCGCATATTCCATTTGGAATATGCTGTATTTTTTCTCTTTTATTTTTTGTAATTCTTTTCTTTTATTTTTTTCTTTTTGCATTATCAAAAAGGTGCATTGGGGGTCTCCCCAATAGAGTCTTTGGGGGGGGGGGGGGCAACGGTCACAATTGTGACCGTTGGGAGCTCCCCAACGACTCCTTTGGGGAGCCCCCTCTTGCACCTCTTCTCTCTTGTATAAATAGGGGTGTTCCCCCTTGTTGTAAAATAAGCTTGAGAGTCTCAAGCATTTGCTTCCATTTTATGAAATACATGCATTATTGCATGTTTATTATTTATACGCTTTTTGCATATTTTGTTCAAGTGTTGTGTGAGTGCTTTCGTGCACTTCTTCTTTAAAGTATTTATGCTTGTATGCGTATTGTCTCTTCGTAGACAATTTCACATGGTATCAAAGCAAGGTTGGTGATTGAAGATCGTGGGATTCTCCTTTTTTTGAGTGCCTCGAAAACCGTGCCTTCGGATCGTTAGAGATTGAAGTGGTGGATCTTGCTTTTCAAATATTTTAGAAGGATCTTGTGCAAGCTAGAAGTTGCAACATTGTGTTGGTACGCCCCTTTTTCTCCTTCTCTTTACGCAATAATGGGTGACAAAGAGTCTCACTTTGCTCTTGGCTTCATGGTGAATGGGTCCAACTATCACATTTGGGTCGGGAACATAGAGGCTCACATAAAAGGAAAAGGATTGTGGGGTTATGTGCAAGGCACAATTCCGGAACCGGAACCCAAAATAACCGTAATGGATGGAAGTGAAATCAAGATTCTTGAGGGAGAGGAAAGGATCAAAGCTCTTGAAGAATACTCCAAGAAGCATGACGAATGGGAAATGAAGAACTTCAAGATTCTTTCTTGGTTCTTCGCATCCGTCGAAACAAAGATTAATGCCAACATTATCAAGTTCAAAAAAGCATCGGAAGCTTGGCATTATCTCGAGAAAATGTATACATCAAGAGATCTATCCCATAAATATTACCTTCAAAAGAAGGCTCTCTCCCTTACTCAAGGTGAAATGTCTATTAGGGAATATTTTGCCGACCTTTCCTGTATTTGGGATGAGCTTTCTATGCTTGAACAAAAATGGAGTGGAGAGGCAATTGAACTCCGCCACAAGCAACTTGAAGAAGATCGGTTCTTCAAATTTTTGAATGGATTAAGACCGGAATTTGAGCAAATAAGGTCATCACTTCTATCCTCATTTACTCCTCCCTCTCTTGAAGATGTTCTCACCAAATTAAGTGGTGAGGAGACTCGTATGAATTTATGTAAACAAGGATCAAATGTTCTTGTGGTTCCTTGTAATCATGAAGAAAACAATGAGGTCAATATCGTGTCAAGACCCGGAAATAATGTAAAGACCTATCGTCCTCCTCATTTCAAATTCCAAAATCAAGGAGGAGATGGTGGACAAAGAGGAAAGAAGGACTATAGCAAGACTATTTGTCACTTTTGTAAGGAACCGGGGCATATCAAGCCCGTATGTCCCAAATGGAAGAAGCTTCTCGCTATGGCCACCACCGGTGTACCACAAAAGGAAGAGGCATCATCAAGTGGGTCACTCTCGTTGAATCAAATAGTGGAAGCCCTTCAACCTCTTCTCAAGGGAGCTACATCCGGTGTCGCCGTGTCTACCTTTTCCATTCCAGGTAAAGTCTCTTGGCTTTTGGACTCAGGTGCATCTTTTCATATGTCCCCAAACATGTTCTCACTTTTCGATTATTCAAAAAATGTTTCTCCATCCTTTGTTTCTACTGCGGATGGAACCTCTCTTGAAATTAAAGGAATAGGTAATTTTGAAACTCAAGATTTTTCCATTCTAAAAATTAGATTTATACCTAAACTTAACTTAAACCTTCTCTCTGTTTCTCAACTCTCGGACCATGGATGCGATATTAAATTTTCATGTGACAAATGTTTAATACAGGATCGTCGGTCCGGGAAATTGATTGGGGAAGGCTTTAGAAAAGGAGACTTATACTATATGGAATCTCTTCAAGTTCCAAAATCTTTTTGTAATGTTGCTCGAAACAAAGATATAAACATGTGGCACAAAAGACTTGGTCATCCTAATATCACCAAGTTATCTTATTTATATTTTGCAAAGGATCTATGTAAAAGCTCATTTTCCTGTAATGATTGTATTCTCGGAAAAATGCAAAGTTTACCTTTTGAGCAAAGAACTATGTTCTCATCTAAAACCTTCGAAATTGTTCATTCCGATGTTTGGGGACCCGCACCTGTTGTTTCAAAAGGAGGCTTTTCTTACTATGTTATTTTTGTGGATGATTTCTCCCGGTATTCATGGATCTATTTCCTTAAGTACAAACATGAAGTTTTTACATGTTTTAAAACCTTTCACTCAATGATCAAGAATCAATTCAACAGTAATATAAAGATTTTTAGAAGTGATTCTAGAGGAGAATATCTCTCCAACCAATTTAAAATATATCTTGAGGATCACAGAATTATTCACCAAAGGTCTTGTCCTAAAACCCCTCAACAGAATGGATTGGCCGAAAGAAAACATAGGCACATCATTGAGACCACTAGGACCCTGCTTATTTCTCAAAACATTCCTAAGAATTTTTGAGTTGAAGCAGCTCTCGCTTCTGTTTATCTGATAAATCGCTTACCATCTAGGATATTAGGAAAAATATCTCCTTTTGAGATCTTATATAAGCTTGAACCTGATTATAATAGGTTACGTGTTTTTGGGTGTAAATGTTTTATACTAAAGGATAAAAATGACAAGCTCTCTCCCAAAGCTATCCCCTGCGCCTTTCTTGGGTATTCCGAAACTCAAAAAGGGTTTCGTTGCTATGATATTCGAGATGATAAGTTATATGTTTCTAGAAATGTAACATTTTTAGAAAATGAGAGTGGATTTGAAAAAAATGTTTCTCAACAAGAAAATTTTGATTACTCATTCCTTTTTTATTTATTGGCTAGTAATAATGTATTATCAAACCACGATGAGGAAAATGATGGTGATGTTGAAGAACATAACCCTCTCAATGATCAAGAAAACAGGATTTCAAGTGATCCGATAACCTACTCTCGTAGAAACCAAGACACCTTTAGAAGTGTCATTGACCAATATAGTGAGCTTGTTCCTACTCTCGAGCACCGAAGATCTGAGAGAAATAGGAGACCGCCAACTCGTTTTGTCTCTTTTGATTCTTTTTCACCCCGGTATAGGGCTTGTCTTAGTGCCATTCACTCTTATTTTGAGCCAAGGAATTTTGAAAAAGCTAAAAAATGTATAGAATGGCAAGAAGCCATGCAAAATGAACTTAATGCTCTCAAAAGGGCTGAAACTTGGGATTTTCAAACTCTACCCATAGGAAAGAAAACTATAGGTTGTTAATTGGTTTTTAAGGTTAAAACTAAAAGCGACGGATCCCTGGAAAGGTATAAAGCTCGCTTAGTTGCAAAAGGGTATGGGCAAGAGTATGGAATTGATTATGAAGAAACTTTTGCTCCTGTAGCCCGAATGGTTACAGTTAGATGTCTTATTACTATTGCATCTATTAAAAATTGGAACATTTTTCAAATGGATGTGAAAAATGCTTTTTTAAATGGTGATCTTAACGAAGAAGTATATATGGATGCCCCATCAGGCATGAAGATTCCTAAAGATAAAGTTTTTCGTCTTCGAAAGGCCCTCTATGGTTTGAAACAGGCTCTCAAAGCCTGGTATGACAGATTTACCAGTGTAATGTTGGAAAATGGTTTTTCCTCATGTTATACTGACACTGCTCTATTTACTAGAAAATCTAATGCAGGGATTGTCATATTATTACTCTATGTTGATGACATGTTAATTACAGGTGATGATGTTCAAGGAGTCAAGGGTATTAAGTCCGTCTTGACTTCAAAATTTTAGATGTCAGACTTGGGTTTTCTGACATATTTTCTTGGAATTGAGGTTTCCTATTCACAACGTGGTTATTTTCTATCTCAGTCTAAACTTGCTTGTGAGATTATTGACAGATCCGGGATTTCTGATGACAAAGTATGCGAAACTCCTGAAGTTGTGGGAGCAAAAATGAAGATTAACGATGGTGTTCCCTTAACCGATCCTACCCCTTACAGGCAGTTGGTAGGTTCTTTAATGTATCTTAGTATTACTCGACCTGATTTGTCACATGCTATACACATCGCCAGTCACTTTCAGCACGCTCCCACAACCGTTCATATGAGTGTTGTTCTTCGCATCATCAGATACTTGAAGGGCACAGTAAATAAAGGAGTATTTCTATCTTCTTCTTCTGATTTAAAATTACTTGCTTATACTAACTCAGATTGGGGAGGTGACCCTAGTAATCGTCACTCCACCACTGGTTTTTGTGTTTTCTTAGGTGAATCTTTGATTTCATGGCGATGTAAAAAGCAACAGAAGGTCTCTCTGTCATCCACTGAAGCCGAATACATAGCCATGGCATCCACTACCATGGAAATTGTATGGATTCGACTCCTTTTGGAAGATATGGGAGTGCCTATCAGAGAACCAACAAAGTTGTGCTGTGACAACAAAAGTGCAATCTATATTGCCAAAAACCACACTTTTCACGAGCGAACAAAGCATATAGACATGGACTGCCATTATGTCAGGGAAGAATACTTGAAGAAGGTCATTGATTTACCATATGTGACATTTGAGTATCAACTTGCGGACTTCTTCACAAAAGCTCTTTGTTCGCCAAGATTTCATTTCCTTCTTGACAAACTTGCAGTTATCACACCGTAAGTTTGAGGGGGGGTGTTAAAATGTATACTCAAAAACATTATTGTAAGTATAAATATATATACTTATATACATAGAGATACGTATACATATATTATATGTATACGTATCTCTATATGTAAGTATATATATTTATATATTTTTTCCTTTTTCACCTTTTTTCTCTTTTACCCAAAAAGGGTATTTCTGTCTTTTTACATTTTGCGCATATTCCATTTGGAATATGCTGTATTTTTTCCCTTTTATTTTTTCCTTTTTGCATTATCAAAAAGGTGCATTGGGGGTCTCCCCAATAGAGTCGTTGGGGGCCCCCCAACGGTCACAATTGTGACCGTTGGGAGCTCCCCAACGACTCCTTTGGGGAGCCCCCTCTTGCACCTCTTCTCTCTTGTATAAATAGGGGTGTTCCCCCTTGTTGTAAAATAAGCTTGAGAGTCTCAAGCATTTGCTTCCATTTTATGAAATACATGCATTATTGCATGTTTATTATTTATACACTTTTTGCGTATTTTGTTCAAGTGTTGTGTGAGTGCTTTCGTGCACTTCTTCTATAAAGTATTTATGCTTGTATGTGTATTGTCTCTTCGTAGACAATTTCACACTCATACCCCGTGAAAATGCGGATTTTTTTTTTAAACAATGCGGAAAACTTCCCAGAGACACGGGGTCCTCACAGTTCCAATTCCAACTGGATAAGCCAGACACCACAAAGGGACTTACAATTATCATCCATAAGAATCAAAGAAAACCTCTTTATTTATGAATCAAGAATCAATTCCAGAAACATTGTCATACTCTACTGGAAATAAAGTAGTAACTGACTGAAATAAAAGAACTGAAGGAAACAGCAAAACTAAAAGAAATAGTCACTATGTCCACTAGTAAAGTTGTCAAGAACCAAGTGTGACTCTCATGCCCTCCCAGTAGCTGTCAACTTTACTGATCACCTGTTCCTGTGAAAAAACAATAAAGTAGGGTGTCAGAACCGAAATTCTGAGCACCGCTACTTCTAGTGAAACCAAATGAGACAAAGAATATAGATAAGATTTCATGTAATAGTTTGAGTGAGTGCAGATATAACAATTTGCAGCATTTAAATAATCACACATGCAACAGGTTACATATCCTAAGCAGGAAAGAACAGTAAAGCAGTAGCATATAACAAGAACTAAGTGGTCAAGACTTTCGGCATGTATTAGAAAGTAATTAACATACACTCATCATCATATAATGATTGAGAGAATAAGTAAAATGTGCATGTTCTAATGCATCGCAGGAAAATGCATGATCTATGTGCAATGCATGAATCCTTTGTTATCTTTAATTTAAGTTTTTCTTTTCTATATGCATGATCTATTAAATGCATACAAATTTAAGTTTCCTCTTTTTAATTACCGTTGCCCGTGAATACACCAAACGTTACAATCCCCGAGGTAAAGTTAGGTTTCCTGGGTAGCTTAGCACACAATTTGTAATTTATTACTGGGTTCTAAACTTAGCCCTCGACCGATATCAGGAAACAACACCATCCATTGAAACATTAGACCTCCACATCTAATGTCGGGGATACAAGGGACACCCCACGCACACAAGTTGTAACGCCCCAAAATTTTAAACTTGCGAACCTTTCAGAAAACATGTAAGAGATTAGAAAAAATCTCTTTCCTTCAGCGTTTGTGTATGAAATCAGCGGAAGACTATTCTTTTATTAAATTCAGAAAGACAAGCTGACAACTTTGGGCACGTTAGCTAAAAGAACCAAAACTTACAAAATTTGGATATCCAAAGGAAAATCCGTGACAAAACCCAAAAACATCTAGGACGTGAGCTAAGAGCACGTAGAAGAAGTCTTGAAGCCATCTTGTCATCGCGCCATCGCCTGTGGTGTACTTAATCATCACCTGTACCCATAGAATGGGTTAGTTTCGCGAAAAACTAGTAGGTGCACAAGAGTGACTGCAGGAAACTGAATTAAGTACATTTAATTCAGTATGCTAAGCAGTTTAAAGCAGATATGCAGTTAAACAGTTAAGCAGTGCAAACGGGTAAGTAGTGCAAGCGGGTAAGCGGTGCAAGCAAGTAAGCAGTTCAAAGCAAGTAAGCAGTGCAACTATCAAAACGTAGCAAGATGATTCATTTGATCGTAAGCTGTGAACTACCACGCAATAAGCTTGTTCTTGTTCCTAGAACGGGGTCTCTGCATTTAATCATTATCCGGTTATCGTTTGTCGCTCTCACTATTTCTAACAAACTCTTTGTCCTGAACAACCTTAATTAATTATCTCTCAAGGCCTTACGCGGCCAACTGACACATGTTATGACTCACTTAAGGCGTCATACTTTTAGAAAAAACCCACCCTTCTATAGAAGGTCCAAAACATGATCATGATCTAAAATCGCTAAAGATCTGATTCTCACATCAGGGTTCAACATGTAATCATGCTAAAACAGAAAGCCAAAACTATAGATTCATAATTGGCTGTCTCAAACAATCTTAGAAGATCATCACAGCTCACCATAACTTTTTATGGTAAGCAAAAACACAAGATCCACGTCGGATCGCTCGGTCCGAGAAATATACCTTACAAGGAAAATCGCCATAGATGGTATACCTGGTCTTGGACCATACACTTCCTCACATGAGTTCACCGCCTTTGCGGCTACCTGTTCGTGGACAGTGTACCTCCTCACAGAGAATCTACCACTGTAGCCGGTTCCCAAAACTTGAAAAGGTACAACCTCACAAGGAATTACCGCCCTAGATGGTATACCTGGTCTTGGACCGTACACTTCCTCACAGGAGTTCACCATCTTTGCGGCTACCTGCTCGTAGACAATGTACATTCTCACATAGATTCTACCGCTCTAGACGGGTCACCTGGTCAAGGATCGTGAAACTGCGTCCTTGAGTTAAATGTGTACTCGTATAAATATATATTTGTATGTATATTTATTTAATTGTCCTTTTTTGTTAATTGAACTCAATTCAATTGTTCAAGTCCTCCGTGCAATCTTCCCCCTACCTTGGAGAGTTGTAAGCTTGCCGGCGTCTGCGGGTGTAAACGATTGACGGCTCGGGCCGCGGAGTTCGAGCGGGATCCGTCGTATGAGCTGTAAAAGTGACAATCTTAGCAAGCTAACACCAAAAATAGAAGGTCAGGGGCGCTGTCATCGTCCTAACGTGAAGGAAGTAGAAGTAGAGGCAGGGGCAGCGTGCCACCGGCGAACCCGCTTTACGAGCAAGAAACAGGGGCTGCGAGCCTCTACTGACCTATTGTCAGCGAACTACGAGGAGGCAGGGGCCTCACTCTTGCCGACAAAAAACCACAGAGTGCTCCCTGCCTGCCAAGACAGAAAAGGCAGGGGAGGAAGCAGAGGCTCCCTACCGGACCTGCCTCAACAGGAAACAGGAAAAGGGGCACAGCCCTTTGCTGAAAACGAGAAAGGCAGGGGCTCTGCCTCTGCCGACAACAAGATCGAGGCAGGGGAGGCTTCGCCCCTTGCTGAGAAACCAAAGGAGGCAGGGGGAGCCTCGCCCCCTGCCGGCAAAACACAAGGCAGAGGGGCGAAGCCCCCTGCCAGGAAACACAAGAAGGTAGGGGCGGAAAACCACAGGAGGCAGGGGGCAAAACCCCCTGCTGAAAAAAAACAGCAAAAGGCAGGGGCTTTGTCCCCTGCCGGGAAAACAAGAAAGAGGCAGGGGCTCCGCCCTTGCCGGAAAAATCCACAAGAGGCAGGGGGCGGAGCCCCCTGTCTGAAAAGCGAGTCGACACAGGGAGCGACTCCCTGCCAGCAAAATGAAAGAAGAAGGGGGAGAAGAAGCGGCAGATGGGCACGCACTTGGGCTGCCAGCGGTAGGTGATCGGACGCAGGGCGAGAACGAAGGGTGCTAGAGCGGAAGGCGGTGGCGGTGGGTTGCTGGCGCCTTCGCTGCAGAGAGAAGGAAGAAGGTGGTGGTCGGCGGCTTCGATCGCCGGTGACTGTGGCCGTCAGTGGCTGCAGGGGGAGAGAGTAGTGATCGCCAGGTGGAGGGAAGGTCGCCGACGTGTGGGGGAGGGGCTCGATGGATGTCCCTCCCCTGCGTGCTTTATTGTTTTAAAGCATGCAGTCAGTGGTAGCAAGGCGGTGCCCGACCCGACTACATGTTTGGATCCGGGTCGGGTCCGAATTCAGATCCAACATTTTTTTTTACGGGTTTTAGATCCTACCTTCCTTAAAATAATTTCGTCCGCGAAATTTCTATTGCATCCATTGGTCAAAATACGTGTCAGGTCACTTAGGGAATCCATCACGAATCCCCGTTGTTCTGACCATTCGTCAACAGAATCTTCGTTCGAGTTCCTTACCATCCTTGAAGTAAACAGGGGATACCAATGGTCAAAAATCTCAGGAAACTCGAGATAGAAGCCAAAAACATATCTACTATTCATGTGTAACATGAGTAGTTTACAAAAACTCAGCAATGCTGGTACATAAGTGTGATCATCGCAAAATTTTTCCTGTCGTTTCTCTTTTCCTTTCTCTTCGCCTTTCTAGCCTCTATTCCCTTTTTGAAGGCGAATAGAAGATAGAAATGAGGAGAAAATGAAGAAGAGAGAGGAACTCTTTTGCGAAGGTCTCACTTGACCTTAATTTTGAAAATATTTAGGAAAATAACTCGCCTCCGTTTTGAAATTTTTGTGGGAAAATTGAGAGATGGGATTCGCTCGTCGGTACGAGGTTCGACCGTTCCTGGCGCCTTTACCAGGGGTAATCAAACCAAGGATCGAATTTATGCCTTTTTGCTTTGCCTAAATATTATCTAAGAATTTATTCTAAGTCTAAATGCACAAAGAATCATGCTTGTGTAATGTAAATGCAAAAATGTATGCTTTTGAGAAAACACTTTTGGAAATCTGAGATTTTCCAAGAGAAAATGTGATGATGGAATGAAGAAATGATTTCTGAATAGTTGAATCTAACTTAGAACTTGAGATAGATCAGAAAAGATGTTTGAAGTTCTAAGTCTTTGAAATAATCAGAGTTGGGAAGATAAATCTTCAATTGAAAAGAATGTTTTGAGGATAAAGTTTCAGAATCAGAAATGGACTTTAAATTTGAATTTTGAACCTGGGATTTGAAGTGGATTTGAATTCCAGATTTAAAGTTGGAAATCAGGACGGGGTTTGGATTTGAGAAATCCAAATGGAATTCAAAAATAGAAATGGATTTAAAAAGTACAGATGGGATCTGAAATTGGATTTGAAATCTGGAAATCAAGATAGATTTGGATTTGAAATCTGGAACCTAAATGGAATCTGGATCTGAAGTCTGAGATCCAAAGATGGGGTTGAATTCTAGAATCCTAAGTGGAATTGGATCCGAAGTCTGAGATCCAAAATGAAGTTGATTTCTAAGATCCTAAATGGAATTGGATCAGAAGTCTAAGATCCAAAATGAAGTTGAATTCTGGGATCCTAAATGGAATTGGATCTGAAGTCTGGGATCCAAAATGGAGATTGGATTTGGAAATCTGGATCCCTAAATGGGGTTGAATTCTAATTTTAGAATTTGGATTTTGAAAGTCCAAATATGGGACTTTTGAAGATGGATCTGGGTTTTTTAAAACGCAAATTGAATTTAAAGCTTTTTGAGATTCAGAATGAATCTCAAAACTTTGATTTGAGGATCAAGACTCGATAGAAGATGGCGAGGCCAAGGATGGATAACCAATGATGAAAAAAAATGGATCCTCTCTTCTTCTTTGTTGTTTTCTTTATATAGAGAGAGGAGAAGCGCCGAAAGGGGAAGCAGTTGGGGATCAATGGTTGAGGAAGAGGCAATCCCCGATCGAAGGGTGGATTGAGCGAGAGGGGAAGCGATGGAGATCAGAGGGGTTGTTGGTGATGAAGGGTGATCTGCGAAGAGGGCAGGCCGTTGGAAATCAAAGGTTGAGATGAAGGATGAAGGTGGATGGTCTGGAGATGGGGAGAGAGGGCGAGACAGGGACACATAGAGTGAATCGGAGGGCGAGACCGAGACGGAGAGAAAACGAGCGAGACAGTTGCAATTTTTTATGATTTTTCAAAAAGCGGGTTCTCCGATTTTTCAAAACAAGGTTCAAAAAAAAAACTTTTTCTAAAAGAGGTTTTCGCAATTTCCCTTGTATTTTGAATTTTTTGTTCATTTTCTTGGTATTTTCTAATTTTTTTGTTATTTTTTTGAAATAAAACTCTAAAATTTACGAGAAAACAAAGGATTTTCGACATATTTTTGTAAAATTTGAAAACATTTACAAAAGAAGGGTTTTTCGAGAATTCAAAGCTATTCTCTGAAAAATTCTTAAAAAAAAACGGGTTTGGATTCAGAATTTGAGAAAATTTTCGAGTTTTGAACCGAGAAATATGGAGCAGTGAATCCAAACGGATGCCGGATGGACTGTCCGAGTCATTCCAAACTATTTTTGGTATTTTTTGTATTTTAATTTGAGAATTGGACAACGTGGCTCAGATTTGGATTTTGAATTGGATCCGGATCCGAAATTGAGTCAGATATAGAAAATTGATTTGATTCCAGTAAATTCACGCAATAAACTGGAATTTTGAGTGAAAATGACTCAATTATACTCCGAAAACGGGAGCCAAGGGCAGAAAGGGAATATTTACAAAGATTTTGAAAAAATTGGGGTGTTTACAATAAGTGGAACGTGTCAAGCCATTTAGCTTAACGATGTAAAAATACAGCGATAAAGCAAGAGGAAATGTATACTCACCGCGATGCGGATGCTCAATGGTCAAGAATCCTTGCTTCCCTTAGCTCTGATACCAATCTGTAACGCCCCAAAATTTCAAACTTGCGAACCTTTCAGAAAACAGGCAAGAGACTAGAAAAAATCTCTTTCCTTCAGAGTTTGTTTATGAAATCAGCGGAAGATTATTCTTTTGTTGAATTCAGAAAGGCAAGCTGACAACTTTCGGCACGTTAGCTAAAACAACCAAAACTCACAAAATTCGGATATCCAAAGGAAAATCCGTAACAAAACCCAAAAACGTCTAGGATGTGAGCTAAGAGAAGGAAAAAGAAGAAGTCATCTTGTCATCGCACCATCGCCCGTGGTGTACCTAATTATCACATGTACTCATAGAATGGGTTAGTTTCGCGAAAAACTAGTAGGTGCACAAGCGAGACTACAGGAAACTGAATTAAGTACATTTAATTCAGTATGCTAAGCAGTTTAAAGCAGATATGCAGTTAAACAGTTAAGCAGTGCAAACAGGTAAGTAGTGTAAGCGGTGCAAGCAGGTAAGCAGTTCAAAGCAAGTAAGCAGCGCAACTATCAAAACGTAGCAAGACGATTCATTTGATCGTAAGTTGTGAACTACCACGCAATAAGCTTGTTTTCGTTCCTAGAACGGGGTCTCTGCATTTAATCATTATCCGGTCATCGTTTGTCGCTCTCACTATTTCTAACAAACTCTTTGTCCTGAACAACCTTAATTAATTCTCATCTCTCAAGGCCTTACGCGGTCAACTGACACATGTTATGACTCACTTAAGGTGTCATACTTTCAGAAAAAGCCCACCCTTCTATAGAAGGTCCAAAACATGATCATATATTATGTATATATATTTATTTATAATGATGTAATAGATAAATACCCTTTAGGGGTATTTTTGTCATTTCAATGCTTATAATAGACTGTGCCCATTAGGGGCACATTAGTACTTTTACTTTATTCTTTTTTTTGTCCTTTTCTATTTTTATAGAGACTAATTGGTCAAATACCAAATAGAGTTGTTGGGTTCTTTCTTGACTAGTCAACATAGAGTTCACTAGTCAATAGAGCTATTGGAACAGTCCAACAACTCTATTGAGATCTCTTTCTTTCTTGTATGTGTATAAATAGGGGCTTTTATCCCCTTTCATTTCTTAATGCTTCTCGTAAGCATTCATGCTCATTAAATTGTATAATTTTTATATTCTTGTGTTCTTTTTTAATTCCTTTATGTCTTGTATGTACTTAGTGCTTGTGTAGTGCCTTAGTGCTCTTGGATTGTTACTTAGTTGGACTTATGAATGTGCACGTTTACTTTGTGTTTATGACAAGCCCTTAGAGGTTTTTTTTGTATTTTTGCATATTTTATTATTTGGTATCAGAGCCAATAAATCTTTCTTGGTCTTGTGCTTTTTTTTGGGTCTTGGGATCCTTTGGTTCAAGTTCGTGCTTCGTGAATGATTTGTGATCGTTGTGTGGCTTGGATTCAAGGGAAATCTTGACTCAGTATGTATATTAAACCTTTAGTGTTATTTGAGTTATCTATCTCATGCATTATGCATGAGAAAACACTCATTTTTTTCTTCTCTTTAAAAAAATATTTGTTATTTTTGTTAAAAACTAAAATCTCTAAATGTTTTTCAAATTATTGTTGGTTTTATTTTTATTAAATGTTTTACAAGGTTTATAATATTTGTTTGATATTGTGAAATGATATATGTGTACGCTTCCATGCGATCTAGTTTGAATCTTAAATTTTTTTTGAACTCGCTTTATTTAAAATGTATGTATATGATATAGTAGTTTTTTAGCATGTGTTGTTGGCATTTAGATGCTTTATTCAAACATTTCATTGGGACAAATGTCAAATCGTGTTCGTATTTATTGTTGTATTGGACTTTGTTTTGGGTTGTTTTAAAAAATTATCAAATATTTTTAAAATTATTTGAAATATTTTTTTTTAAATGGTTTTGTGTGTCATTCACAAGTATGATTTTATGAGATTTTGCTTAACTTGTGTTTGAAATTTTCTTTTTTCTTTTCTATTTGATTTATTTTTTTGTGAAACATAAAATATTTTATGAAGTATTAAAAATTATATGTGGTTAGGATCTTAGTGATCATGGATACCTTGCTATTTTTGAATTTTGAATGAATAATTTGTATATTGATATATGATCCTTGTGCACTTGTGATTGTCTTACATGTTGAATGAAATTATTTATTCGTGCATAAGGTATTGAGCATGATTTCTTATGGGAACCATTCACTTTTATAAATACCTTTTAAATATGTTTTTTTTAATTATTAAAAATAGTTATGCTATTGGGTGTTTCTCTTGTTGGCCCTTTTGTGGTCCTTGTGATTGTATTATTGTCTTAGTCTTATGGCTTTTTAATGAACATTATCTTACATGTTTTGCATGGAATTTAAATATTATATTTTTTTGCATACTTAGTTTTAATAAAATATTAATTTGAGAATTATGAGAATCTTCTTTGTGTTTGCCCTTTGTAGGTGTTATAAGTATTTCTGTCGTGGTTCACTTTGGTAATTATCCATTATTGATTGACATGTTTGTTTGTAATTGAAGACTCTCATTGGTGGACATTTTATCTTATCGTATGATTGCATGTTTTTAATAAAAATTATTTGCTTCATGATACCTCACATGAGTTTTAAGTGTTATGTTTTTATTACATACTTAGGGTATTCAATAAAATATTATTTTTTATATTGTGATACTTCTTGTGTAGCCCTTTATGGGCTTTGTGAGAATGTTCTTTAGAGAACATTCTTTTTTTGTTTATCTACTTAATATTGGTGGACATTTTGGTTCGTGATTGAAGGCTCTATAATTGCATTACTTGGGGATTTCCTTGACTTGAAAATTTTTGTCTTACCAATTATTGTTCCTTGAAATGTGTCTTTCAAGTTTTTTTATTATTTGGCTTTGTATGTCCATCGCTTTTCTTTCGATATATCTATTATTATTTGTTTGGCCTTATCGTGGTGAGTTGTATACACTTCTATGTTGTAGGACCAAATTTAGTTGTTGAGGTGGGTTATGTGTGCACCTCTCTCTTCTTGTTCGTATAGATTGCCAAATGATTTGGTTATGACTAATTGAAAAGAAGTCGTTATTGGGTCTTGGACCCAACTTGTGTATGTACAGGACCCGACCCGATCCATGTACTGAACCGGGTCAAGATCCAGTTATTATGTAATGTAATTTAAGATGTTGCTAGAGGGTATTTTCGTACCCTAAAATTATGTTCTCAATATATTATTAATACATTGATAGACGCAGACTGAGGCTCTGACGTCTTTTCTTCCTGCAGCCTCTT
The DNA here is from genome assembly GCF_984573655.1 of Nuphar pumila. Taxonomy (NCBI): domain Eukaryota; kingdom Viridiplantae; phylum Streptophyta; class Magnoliopsida; order Nymphaeales; family Nymphaeaceae; genus Nuphar; species Nuphar pumila. The sequence continues at coordinate 78,488,414 of NC_143261.1, read as the reverse complement.
CTTCCATTATTTTGTTCCTTCTTTTCCTACACAGCTGAACGTGAAGACTCCTTTTCTAATATAGTATCAGAGCAGCGTGACTTCTAGGTGTGAAGAGTTGTCTCGGCTTCACTCTGTCAACGTGAAAAGTCGACTTTCTCTCCTCGTCGACAGGTTATTCTCCTTTTTCTTTTTGTGTCAAGTTATTCTTCTCTAGCTTCTATCGCAGATCTGAATCATATTCAGTCTGCTGTCACCTAGTGGATTCTGTTTCTAACTATCTTCCTTTTTCGCAAAAGTCAAAGCCGAGTCCTATTCTCTCACGTGATCTGCCTAATCACGTGAACCTGGCCCTTCTTCCTTTGTTTTACTTTCTAACTCTTCACGTGATTTGCTTAGGCACGTGAATCTGATTCTCTTTCTCCTGTATCACGCAAAAGCCGAGCTTCCCTTTCTACTCCTTTTATTCTTTATACTTGCTGGTTATCTGTCCTTTCTCGTTTCTTTTGTCCACACGAGCTCTTTATTATTTGCCTCACATAACTGAATATTATTTCAGATCTACTGTGTGCCTTACACAATTCTGAAATAGTATATACGATCATCTATTTCATTTTCTATTTGAATATTATCTCATTCCTGTCAAACTTTTATTCTTTGTCATAACTTTCTTTCATATCTCTGTGTCGATTTCTGTCATAATTTACTTTCTTCTCAAATGGATTCCCCTCATCCGCAGTCAGGCCTCTCTTCTAACTTTCTCGGTCAACTAGTCTCTGAAAAACTGAATAATTCCAACTTCTTAACCTTGAAAAGACAGATTGTTCCGTTTATAAGGAGTCAGGACCTCTCTGGTCATCTGGATGGATCGGTCCCACCTCCTCCAGAGTTCACTTCGCAGGAAAAGACGGACGATAAAGGGGCACAATCTATTGTTCTTCTCAAGAATCCAGAATATGCTACTTGGATGAAAAGGGATCAATCGTTAGTGGCCTACATCACTTCAACTCTCTCACAAGAGGTTCTTGTAGCCATTCCTGATGATTGTTCAGCCAAAGAGCTGTGGGACAAGCTAGTTAAGACATATTCGCAGATCTCTGAGGCGAGAATCACGTTTCTCAAGCGAGAATTTCAAATGTTGAAGAAAGATTCCATGTCTATTATGGAATACCTGAAGAAAATGAAAGGCATCACGGATCAGTTGGCTATTGTGGGGTGTCTCGTCAATGAAAGGATAAGGTACAACAAACTTTGAGTGTGTTGGGGCTAGATTATCATGTTATGACGATGACTTTATTATGTTTACGAGAACTTCCAAAGTTTGAAGACCTTCGTGCCAAACTATTGCAATATGAAATGACTCTGAAAGGATCTTCTGAAGACATTCATGGGCATTCAGGAACCCAAGATGTGCTGGCCACGGGAATGACTTATGGTAGAGGTAGAGGAAATTTCTTTCGAGGAAAGGGAGGCCAAGGGAGAAATACTTTTGGAGGTCGTGGTATACTTCCAACGCCCAATATACAAGGACAAAGGCCCATTCCCACCTGCTTTTTATGTAATAAGAAAGGGCATATTAAAGCAAATTGTTGGTTCAACTCTCAAAACAAGGGAAAAGCTCCACAAGCAGAAGCTAGGAGGGATGGAGAAGTAAAAGAGTTGTTGTTGGCAGCCTTGGCAGGCTTGAATATGAAGCAAAATGATAAAGGCACTTGGTATGTCGACTCCGGAGCAGCGACTCATGTCACGGGTGATGCAGGTAAACTGTTGAATCTCTCTCCTTATGTTGGTAAGAATAGCATAGTCACGGGAGACAGTTCTCATCATTTTATGTCACACATTGGAAATGCCATTATACCCATGTCCAAGTCCTCTCTTAATCTTCCAAATTTTATTCATGCTCCTAATATTCAGAAGAACATTGTTTCTGTCTCAAAACTTGTTGACGATGTTAATGCTTCAGTTAAATTTACTCCCTCTTCTGTTTATGTTAAGGATCTTTGCACGAGGAAGACATTCGCTGAGGGAAAAAGATGGGGCAACATGTACATCTTTTAAGAAGATCCTTCATCTGTTCATTCTGACTATTCATCCTTGGAGCCTCACCAACATCAATTTCTCGCTCCTTCTGAGTTTGTGTTTGCCATTTTTTAATGTAATAAGCCAAGACTTTGGCATAGTCGTCTGGGTCATTGTGGTTGTCATTTTATTGAAAAACTTGTCTCGAATAATCTCATTCTTAAGTCCAGTCTGAGTTCAGAAGTTATTGATATAAAGTGTTCTAGTTGTCATTTATGTAAGAGTTGTGTTTTGCCATTCAATTACATTAATAAGAGAGCTTCAAGGCCCTTTGAGGTCATATGTTCTGATGTCTGGGGTCCTCCCCCAATTGCTTCTCTTTCTGGCAGTAAATATTATCTCATTTTCGTTGATAGTTATTCACGTTATACTTGGATATTTTTCATGAAGCATAAATCAGAAGTTTTTGGATTGTTTCAGAAATTTCATTCATTTGTTCAAAACCATTTCTCTACCAACATTCTCAATTTTCAATATGATGGAGGAGGTGAATTCGCCTCTAGTGACTTTGTTAGTTTTCTTCAACATAATGGGATAAAGAGAAGAGTGTCTTGCTCACATACACCTCAACAAAATGGGATTGCTGAGAGGAAGCATCGACATATTGTTGAGAGTGCAATAAGCATGATGCACGGGAGCAATCTTCCTATAGCACTATGGACTGAAGCCTTTCATTCCACAGTTCATGTGATAAATCGACTGCCCATGACCATTTTAGAAAATAAGTCACCATATTTTTCTTTATTTGGCATACAACCCGATTATAATGAATTACGTGTGTTTGGGTCTATTTGCTATGTTCACATTGGTAGCTCATTAAGACATAAGTTTCAAGACAGCCTTAAAGTGCAGGTTTATGGGATATGCTGAAGACTACAAAGGGTATAGGTGTTATGATCCATTGAGTAAACGCGTCAAAATATCGAGAAATGTAGTTTGATGATCAGCCGCCTAATTCAAGTCTTCATGTTGTTAACTCAAGTCCCAGTGTTAGGTATACTACCCATGGTTAAATTCAGAACTCTTCTCCAGTGCTAAGGAAGATTGCCCAGCAGACTGCAGCCAAAAGGAGATATATGAAGAATCAGCAAATGCAACTCAAATAGAAGATATTGTCACACAAAACTTGGAGTCAACAAGGTATAAGGGTGTTGTATACACCCGGCGAGAGAAAGAGCCCTCATCCATTCCTTGTAGAGATACGGGTCCTTCTGACCCTGCTCCACAGATGATGGATATCAGAAGATCCTCACGGATTCGACATCCGCTTGATAGGTGGGTAAGCTATAAAAAAATTTCATTGGATTTTCAGCTATTCTTGACGTCCATAAATAAAGAGGATGAGCCTCTTTTGTTCTATCAAGCTGCAAGTTCTAGAAGATGGGTCGAAGCAATGAATGAAGAAATGGAAGCCTTACATGAATGTGGGACATGGGAGATTGTGCCTAGACCACTAAATAGAAATGTCGTTGGGTCAAAATGGGTATACAAGATAAAGTATAAACCAGATGGAAGCATCGAAAGGTATAAAGCTAGACTTGTTGCCAAGGGATTCACACAAGAACAAGGACAAGACATCGATGAAACTTTCAGTCCTGTGGTTAAGATGGGAACCATTCGTATTGTGTTGAGTCTAGCCATTGAACATGAATGGACATTGAACCAGTTAGATGTAAAAAATGCATTTTTACACGGGGATTTAAAAGAGGAAGTCTACATGAAACAACCCACTGGGTATGCAGAACGAGACGCCAAGCAGTATGTATGCAAACTAAAAAGGGCACTCTATGGATTGAAACAAGCTTCTCGTTCCTGGTTCGAGAGTTTTTCACTAGAGATACAAAGGCATGGCTTTTCTCGGTCCTTTCTTGATCACTCGTTATTCATTCACAATGAACGAGATGTCACTACTCTTCTATTGATATATGTAGATGATATCATCATCACAGGGAACTGCAAAAGTCACATTGAGGAAGTAAATAAGTTATTAAATCAGAGATTCAAAATGAAAGTTTTCGTGGAGCTGCGGTATTTTCTTGGGGTGGAAGTTGATAAAAGATGTGATACACTCACACTTACTCAACACAAATACACGAACATTCTCAGCGGGGCAGGCATGACAGATTGAAGCCATTAGCAACTCTAAGTGCCATTCATCAGAAACTGAGTTCTAAAGAAGGGGATATATATGGAGATCCCACTAAGTATCGTAGCATAGTTGGCATGCTACAATACCTGACTTTTACTAGACCTGATATAGTGTATTCGGTTAATCAAGTGTCTCAGTTTATGCATGAACTTCATACGTCGCATATGGAGGCAGTCAAACGAATACTTCGTTATCTGAAAGGTACCATTGGTGATGGGCTGGTATACAAGAAAAGTGAATTAGATCCAGGCGGCGGCCATGAGATCATTATTTATGCTGATGATAATTGGGCAAGTGATCCAGATGAACGACGATCAGTATCTGGTTATTGCAGCTTCATTGGATCGAACATGGTATCTTGGAGCAGTAGAAAACAGAAGGTGGTTGCTAGGTCAAGTATTGAGGCTGAATACAGGTCGATGGCAGCTGCCACTGCTGAAGCCACATGGATAAGGCATCTCCTAACCGAAATGGGAGAACCAATTGTTCGGTCACTGCTACTGTGTGACAATCAAAGTGTCATCAATATGTCTTTCAATCTCATTCATCATAGTCGAGCAAAGCATATTGAGATAGATCAACATTTTGTTAGGAAAAAGGTTTAAGAAAAGGAGATTGAGCCCATGTTTGTGCGAACTGAAAAGCAAGTTGCTGATATTTTCACCAAAGGGCTGACAAAGGATAAATTTTGGTTTCTAAAAGGCAAGTTGTTCATGGTCCGGGACCATGCACAACTTGAGGGAGGCTGAAAAGAAGTCGTTATTGGGTCTTGGACCCAACTTGTGTATGTACAGGACCCGACCTGATCCATGTACTGAACCGGGTCAAGATCCAGTTATTATGTAATGTAATTTAAGATGTTGCTAGAGGATATTTTCGTACCCTAAAATTATGTTCTCAATATATTATTAATACATTGATAGACGCAGACTGAGGCTCTGACGTCTTTTCTTCCTGCAGCCTCTTCTTCCATTATTTCGTTCCTTCTTTTCCTACACAGCTGAACGTGAAGACTCATTTTCTAATACTAATGGTTGATTGACTTATGGTTCTATGAGTGTGTTGTATCACTCATTTGTTTCTTGTACACATCGATGTTGTGGAGTTACGGTTAGCCGTTGAGGTGAGTTATGTGTGCACCTCATGTCATCTTATCAATCTAGATTCTCAGGGGTTACGAGTGACGTGTTGTAACAACTCCAACTCATACCCCTTAAAAAGTGCGGATTTTTTTTTTAAACTATTGTGGAAATCTTCCTAGAGACCCGGAGCCTTTATAGTTTCACTCACAACCGGATAACTTTGTTAAATTATGTAATCAAACTTGTAATTTCGTATATATATTTTATATATATAAGGTAATACATATACATATATATAATATATGTATATGTATTTACCAATTATATATATAAAATATATATAGTCATAGTAAGGGTAGTTTAGGAATTTTACACATTCTTTTTCAAGAATATGTTTTTTTTGTATTTTCTTTTTTCTTTTTCTTTTTGTATTTTTGTTTTTTGCATTTAATGCATTGTACATGCATTGGGAGGGGCCCAACCCACTAGTCGTTGGACCCCTCCAACGGTCACAAATGTGACCGTTGGAGGGGCTCCAACGACTATGTGGAGCCCCTCCCAAGGCCTCCTCCAAGCCCTATTTATATGGGCAGCTCCTCTTGTATTTTCTCAAGGGATTTGGGATTATAGCCCAACCTCTTTAGTGTTTATGAAACTTATGGGTGCAAGTGCACATTTGTGATTCGGTGTGTTGTGTTGTGCACAAGTGTTCTTGGGTGTGTATGTTCACACATTTATTCTTAAGGTTGTTGTGTTATCGACTAAAGTATCTTGTTGAAGATACTTTCACATGGTATCAGAGCCTCGTTGAAGAAGAAGAATTGCGACTCGCCTTCTTTTGCATTCCTCGGGAAGCGTGCCTTCAAGTTTTTTGAAATCAAAGAGGATCATCTTCTTCGAGCAATATTTTAGGAGCTCCTTTTGTCAAGAAAGACGCAAAAAGTAATTAAGGTACATACTATCTCTTGCATTCTTTCCTCTCTAATGGGCGAAAAAGACTCCCATTTCTCTCTTGGGTTTAAGCTTAATGGCTCAAACTATCATGTTTGGGCCGGTAATATGGAAGCCCATATTAAAGGAAAGGGGCTTTGGGGTTACGTTTATGGATCCATACCGGAACCGGAACCCAAAATTACCATTGTTGAAGGAGGTGATATTAAGATTCTTGAAGGGGATGAAAGACAAAAGGCCCTTGAAGAGTATTCTATGAAACATGATGATTGGGAAATGAAGAACTTCAAGATATTATCTTGGATTTTCTCATCCGTTGAGACCAAGATAAATGCCAACATCATCAAATTTAAAAGGGCTTCCGAAGCTTGGGTATATCTTGAGAAAATGTACACCTCAAGAGATCTATCCCACAAGTACTTTCTTCAAAAGAGGGCTTTAACTCTCCAACAAAATGACATGACCATTCGGGAGTACTTTGCCGAATTATCCTCTATTTGGGACGAGCTTGCAATTCTTGAACCTAAATGGAGTGGTGAGGCTATCGAATTAAGGCACAAACAACTTGAAGAAGACCGGTTCTTCAATTTTTTAAATGGCCTTAGACCCGAATTTGAACAAGTTCGGTCCTCTCTTCTCTCCGCCTTCACATCCCCCTCACTCGAAGATGTTATCACCAAGCTAAGTGGTGAAGAAACCCGTATGGGGATTGGCAAAAATAACCCTAGCATTCTTATTACTTCTTCTACTCAAGAAGATGGTGAAATGGCTAATGCCGTGTCAAGACCGGGAAATAACATGAGGACCTATAGACCTCCTCATTTCAAGAATCAAGGTCAAGGAGGAAATGATCGGTATGGCAAAAGAGACTATAGCAAAGTAACTTGCTATCATTGTAAAGAACCCGGACATATCAAACCCTTGTGTCCTAAATGGAAGAAATTGATTGCAACGGCTATGGCATCTCAAGTTGAAGAACGACCCCCTTTATCAAGTGAGTCTCTTTCTCTTCAACAAATCGTGGAAGCCCTACAATCTCTTCTCAAGGGAGGTACTTCCGGAGCCGCTATGTCATCCTCTTCCTCCGGTAAGACATCTTGGCTTTTAGATTCCGGGGCATCCTTTCACATGACCCCTAGTTATTGCACTCTTTCAAATTTTTCTAAAAGTGCTTTTCCATCCTTTGTATCAACCGCGGACGGTACATCTCTTGAGATTAAAGGAATAGGTAATTTTGAAAAACAAGACTTCTTTGTTCCAAAAATTCGTTTTATCCCAAACCTTAACCTAAATCTTCTTTCCGTTTCCCAACTCTCGGACCATGGTTGCGATATAAAATTTTCTTCTAATAAATGTTGGATACAGGATCGCCAGTCCGGGAGATTGATTGGGGAAGGCTCTAGAAGAGGAGACCTCTACTACGTAGATTTTCTTCAAGTTCCCAAGAGTCAAATTTGCAACGTCGTCCAAAACAAAGACATTCATGTATGGCATAAGAGATTGGGTCATCCCAATATTGTTAAAATCTCGTATTTGCCTTTTGTTAAACATCTTTGTAAAAGTGACTTTTTGTGTAATGAATGCATTCTTGGGAAAATGAAATGTTTGCCCTTTCCTCAAAGATCCATGTTTACTACAAAACCATTTGAAATTGTCCATTCCGATGTATGGGGACCGGCTCCGGTAATGTCTAAAGGAGGTTTTTTATATTATGTAATCTTTGTGGATGACTATACTAGGTTTTGTTGGATCTATTTCCTTAAACATAAACATGAAGTTTTTTCAACCTTTAAAAATTTTCACATGATGATTTCAAATCAATTCAATGGATCTTTAAAAATTTTTAGGTCTGACTCTGGAGGAGAATACCTCTCAAATGAATTTAAGGGTTATCTTGAAAATTTTGGAATTCTTCACCAAAAATCATGTCCAAAAACCCCTCAACAAAATGGGTTAGCCGAACGAAAACACAGGCACATCATTGAAACAACTAGGACTTTGCTCATTTCTCAAAACATTCCAAAAAATCTTTGGGCTGAGGCAGCTCTTACCTCTGTCTATCTCATAAACCGACTTCCATCGAAAAATTTAAACAAAATTTCTCCCTTTGAAAAACTGTATGATAAGGAACCTGATTATAGCAGGTTAAGGGTCTTTGGGTGTAAGTGTTTTGTTCTTACTGATAAGAATGACAAACTTTCTCCAAAGGCCATTCCTTGTGCCTTTCTTGGCTATTCTGAAACCCAAAAGGGGTTTCGTTGTTATGATATCAAAAGTGATAAGTTGTATGTTTCCAGGAACGTGAGTTTTTTGGAAAATGTTAGTGGATTTGAAAGTTGTGACCCCCATAATGAAAATATGGATTACTCTTTTTTATTTGATTTACTGAATAAGGACGATGATACTAGTGATAATGAGTCAGATCAAGATAACCCAAATGAACTTGAAACCGAGGAAAACATCTCCTTGTCCCCTTCGTCACATCAACCTATTGAATTACCTAGAGACCCTATCACCTACTCTCATAGAGATCAAAACAACTTTAGGAGTGCTCTTGACAGATATAATGATGCCAGTTCCAGTGTAGAAGGCCTCCTTCTAGGTTCATTTCCTATGACTCTTTCTCACCAAGATATAGAGCTTGCCTTAGTGCCATCCACTCTTATATAGAACCTAGAAATTTTGAAGAAGCACGTAAAAGCCCTGAATGGATTAATGCCATGGACAATGAACTTGAGGCTCTGAGAAGAGCCAAAACCTGGGAATTCCAAAATCTTCCTAAAGGCAAGAAAACAATAGGGTGCAGATGGGTTTTCAAAGTAAAAACTAAAAGTGATGGATCCCTTGAAAGGTATAAAGCTCGCTTGGTTGCAAAAGGATATAGTCAAGAATATGGTATTGACTATGAAGAAACTTTTGCTCCTGTAGCTCGTATGGTCACTGTTCGATGTCTTATAACCGTTGCCTCTATCAACAAATGGAACATCTATCAAATGGATGTGAAAAATGCTTTTTTAAATGGCGATTTAATCGAAGAAGTCTACATGGATGCTCCTCCTGGAATGGAGACTCCTAAGGGAAAGGTGCTTCGTCTTCAGAAAGCACTCTATGGCCTAAAATAAGCTCCCAAGGCTTGGTATGATAGATTTAACTCTGTTATGATTGAGAATGGTTTTTCCTCTTGTTTTACTGACACTGCTCTATTTGTTAGAAAATCCAATGCAGGGATTGTTATTTTACTTCTGTATGTTGATGACATGCTCATCACTGGGAGTGATTCTAACGGGGTTAAAAGTATAAAATCTATCTTAAAAGATAAATTTGAAATGTCTGACTTGGGTTTTTTAACTTATTTTTTGGGAATTGAAGTGGCATACTCTCTTCGAGGATATTTCTTATCTCAAACTAAGCTTGCTTCTGAGATCATTGACAGGTCAGGTATTACAGATGAGAAGCTGTGTGAAACTCCTGCGGTAGTAGGAGCAAAGATGAAAATTGATGATGGAGTTCCCCTATTGGATCCTACACCTTACAGACAGCTTGTAGGGTCCTTGATGTATCTGAGTATTACCAGACCAGATATATCCCATGCAGTCCATACTGCAAGTCAATTTCAGCATGCGCCTACATCCGTTCACATGAGTGCCATCTTACGGGTCGTAAGATACATAAAGGGTACTCTAAATAAGGGAGTTTTTCTGTCCTCTTCCTCTGATTTAAAATTGATTGCTTATACTGACTCAGATTTGGGAGGTGACCCAAATAACCGTCACTCCACCACTGGTTTTTTTGTGTTCTTAGGAGACTCACTAATTTCGTGGAGATGCAAGAAGCAACAAAAGGTGTCGCTCTCCTCAACTGAAGCTGAATATCGTGCCATGGTCACTACTACCATGGAGATTGTTTGGATTCACCAACTGCTAGAAGACATGGGGATCAAAATTGAAGGACCCACCAAGCTATGCTGCGACAACAAAAGTGCAATCTACATTGCAAAGAACCACACCTTTCATGAGCGGACAAAACACATTGAAATGGACTGTCACTATGTTCGTGAAGCATATCTTCGAGGAGTTATCGACCTTCCTTATGTCACGTCCGAATATCAGTTGGCCGATTTCTTTACTAAAGCCCTGTGCGCTCCGCGGTTTAACTTCCTTCTTGGCAAACTATCGGTCATCTTGCCCTAAGTTTGAGGGGGGGTGTTAAATTATGTAATCAAACTTGTAATTTCGTATATATATTTTATATATATAAGGTAATACATATACATATATATAATATATGTATATGTATTTACCAATTATATATATAAAATATATATAGTCATAGTAAGGGTAGTTTAGGAATTTTACACATATTCTTTTTCAAGAATATGTTTTTTTTGTATTTTCTTTTTTCTTTTTCTTTTTGTATTTTTGTTTTTTGCATTTAATGCATTGTACATGCATTGGGAGGGGCCCAACCCACTAGTCGTTGGACCCCTCCAACGGTCACAAATGTGACCGTTGGAGGGGCTCCAACGACTATGTGGAGCCCCTCCCAAGGCCTCCTCCAAGCCCTATTTATATGGGCAGCTCCTCTTGTATTTTCTCAAGGGATTTGGGATTATAGCCCAACCTCTTTAGTGTTTATGAAACTTATGGGTGCAAGTGCACATTTGTGATTCGGTGTGTTGTGTTGTGCACAAGTGTTCTTGGGTGTGTATGTTCACACATTTATTCTTAAGGTTGTTGTGTTATCGACTAAAGTATCTTGTTGAAGATACTTTCACAAACTTGTTATACCACAAGGGATCTTACATTTATCATCCACATCATAGCAAGACAAATTTTATTAAATAAGTAAGAATAGTCTCGAGACAATTGCATAAGAAAAATCAGAGTGCATGAACAATTAAATGTAAAGAAAAGTAGAGCTACGTTGTCCATCTATGAAGTTGTCTAGCAAACGTGTAGCACTCGTACCTCTCCTCGAAGCGAGTCACTTCACTGATCTCCTGAGGCTGCGAAAATTACAAAAGTAGGTATGTCAGAAATTCGAGGAATTCTGTGTACGAATCCCTCTAGTGAAATAAATAAGCATAAAGAATACAGATAAGAATCTGTGTAATAATTTAGAGGAATACTATTGCAATAAGAATTTGGATCTCTCTCTCTCTCTCTCTCTCTCTCCCTTTCTCTCTCTCCTTTGTTCTGGAATCAAAGCAGAGAGAATATGTGGGTGGGAACTTTTGATTGTGTACAGGCAAAAGCATGCAATGCGCACACACGGGCATGTGCGTGCACACACACACATGAATTCCTAATTCTCATATATATGTATATTTTTTCAGTTGTATCTACTTGAAAATCACATCATTCGGCGTGAATTGATGATGTGCTTTCTAAGATGCTAGTGAAGCACAAATCATGAACCCTACATCCTAAAGCCAATGAATTACCAGACAATGTAACCCACAAGACCCTTCAACTAAACAAGTTTTCATTCTTTTGAAGACATTGCTTTGATTTTCTTCCGGTCAAGGTCCAAGATGATTTCTAGTATCTATAGTCAAGCTGTATTCTAGAAAAATGATATTTATGGATACAGATTTGTGTCTCTGTTCCCAACTATTTGTATGTATCATTCAAGAATTTCCATCGTGTCATGTTATTTCTTCAGGATATAGAGCTTTTTTCTCACGTTCATGTAAAGCTAAGGCTTCAAAGAAATGATGAGGATGGATTAAGGTCCTCAGTTCTTACCATCAAGCTGGAAAAGCTGAACTCTCGGCACAAAACTACAAGAGCCTTTGCCCCACGCTTCCCAAAGGTGAGGTCAACTGCATCAGTGTGGAAGTGAAACCATGATTAGATCAATCTTAACATTTCTTTGACAGGTAAAAGAAGAAGCATGGTGGTTAGTTCTGGGCAACACCACAACCTCAGAGTTATATGCTCTGAAGAGAGTGAGTTTGTCAAAGCCTGTGGTGACACACATGAATTTTCCATCAGAGCTGACTGATCTGAAGGTGATTACTAGTTCTAGCAGGAATCTTTCATATGATCATTTGGGATTACTAGTCAAACTTCATTACATGCCCAAGTTTTTCATTCATTCACAAATAGATTGGTCTCTCTGTTTCATTAAGGTTGGTTAGTCTCTTTAAATCTTGTTACATTTCATAAATATCGTAAGAGTGCTTGTTAGGTGTATTTTCTAGAGTTATTTATGACATCTGAGAAGCAATGACTTAGTATGAGCCATATCCAGGACATGTAATTTTGACCTTGTTATTGGCATCATATGTATAAATAGTGACCTAGGTGTTTTGTTGGCACAAGATGATTGCGTTACAATGTCCATACATTGCCCATTACGCTTGTGAAAGAAAAGGTCCTAGTGTTCTTTGCTTTGTAAAGAATGTGACCAAGCAACCTCTATACAGGCTACATGAATAACCCTAGATTCCCATTGTCTCATAATTACCTATTTCATTGTTTTAAATACAACTTTGACGTTTTGCTCTAATGCTGAAAATGGTTATGTTCCAGGGAGTGAAGCTTATTTTGATATCAGACTGTTACTTGGGGTTTGAACTGGAGTACAACATTGAAGAACAAATCTAGGTCCCCAATACATGCCAACTATTTGTACCATGTGGGGGTTGAGATTCTGGTTCATGTCCCAGTATACAAGCACCTTTCCAGAGTTCATCGTGGATGAACATGATCAATAAACACCCTCCAGCTGCACGATTTTTGACATTCACAAGGTTTCCGGCTCTCAGATTTACCAAACCTATATTGAATGGGGCTTCAGAGAATTCTTGGGGTCTATGTGGTGAAAAGTTAAGATACTCCCTCTGCCCCTCTTCGTTGCTCTTGTAAATAATCGACATTTTATTATTTGATGTCCTTGTTTTTCTTGTCCTTTCTCAAGATTTGGAGCACTTCTGCTTAGATTGCTAAATGAAGGTCTTCACTTAACAAGTTGCTTACAGAGGCTGATGAAAGCCCCATATTATAGAGTTGGTTGTCATTGAATTCCATAATCGCAATCTATAGTTATCAAAGGTTGGGCTGTGGCTGGCTGGTGAGGCCAAATTTTGAGAAAGCAGCAAAAACAAGATCTACACAACATGCTTACCATTTCATGTTAATTCAGCTTGATTCTCCCTATTAAAATTATGGATTAATATTTTGTCATGGCATCATAAGGTACAGCATCATAATTTTGATGGATTTGGACCTCATAGATGGGTTCTGGTCCAAATGTTAGGAATTGGCATTTGGATCATGTTTTTTTTAAAAATGATTGTAACTCTAAAAAACTCAGTTTGCCAAAATCCACCTGATGACCAAAACCGCAAATAGCCAACCACTTTAGAACCTTTTTACCTTTTGCATGTCCCAAACTCATGAAATTTGTGCTATGTTTTTTTCGTAGTCGTACAAAAAATATGTTATTTATGCGGTTTTTTCTATTAATCATAAAATCGTAAATACTTTAATAAAATTAAATATTTTATACTAAAGTTTAATAAAATTGTGTGATCATTTCTTTTTTTTTTAACCGTCACTAATGTGTCCATTTATTTTTTGTCCTCTTCATAAAGCACGTAAAAACAAGTTTTGTGAACCTCTTTATGATTGTAATTTTGTAAATGCTTTATACGAAAACAACCTTATTGCGATAAAATTGTATCACTTGTTGGTTAGTTTCAACTTTCACTTAAATTTAGAATCGTAACTTTTTTTTACGTGGACTTCACGAATTTGCATAAATTTATGTGCAATGTTTTTGTAAAATTGAAACTTCCAAAAATTACAAATATTTTTTCGCTTATATGTCAATATTTTACATAAATATATTTGTGAAATACCTCTCGCAAATATTTTACTTTTTTCATATACTTTTTGAGATTGCATAAATTTATGTGTGAAACTTCACTTAAAGAGAAACAACAAAATCACAAATCTCTTAAATATTTACAATGTGATTTTTCTTAATATTTGAGATTTTGTTGAATCATATATACTGCACTATCACTTACCACTAAATTTTGCAAATAGCCTATTATTCACTTACTGCATGATATTTGTGAATCTTCTTATATTGCATATATCATACTTTAATATTTATGAATTTATGATAAATATGTGATATTTCTTATTTTTTACAGATTTGTTGAATCATATATAATCCCGTTGTTGTCCCCAACCTGCTTATTTTTACTTAATCTAAGGTTTTTTTTGTCTTTTGTCTCCAACTAGTGATCCTCAATCTGCTTCTCTTTCGGCAACTACTTTTAGCAATTATTTCTAACTCATTTGCATATATCAGACTTTTTTGCATATACGTTCTGAAATCACGTGAAGTATATTTGTGAAAATCCTATTGATCGGCAAAAATCTGACGGTTTTGCAAAATTGTTTCTCCATGTATAATCAATATGATTAACATAAAACTAAATACATTCAAGAAATCAGATAACTTGAAGTTTAACAATTACAAAGTTATATTCAATACAAAGTTACAATCAAAGTTTAACTTAGTTTAACTTGATCTATTTAATTATAAAGTTTAACTTGATATATTACAAAGATGTATAATTGTCCACTGCTCAACTAACTAGACAAAATCTTCTAAAACCTCTCTAATCGATGTCTCCGGCTTTTCATTATTTTTTGCACCCTTGAAAGCCTTTTCTTCATGTGCTTGTAGAATTTAATCATACAATTCCTTATATCTGTGACATCTGGCTGAAAATAACCTTTTATTAGCAAACAACTAACTACAGCGAACATCGTAAACTAGTGAACAACTGATATATAAACACATACTTGCGTGAAGTTCAATCTTCAGTTTTTGTCCAATTACTTCATATACTGTATGACAAATAATACAGTGATAATTATTATCACCTTTAAGAGAGAACCAATGATAAATATCGTTAGTGTTATTAAATTTACTCGACGATATTTATCGTCGTATTTAATTACTATAACTGATGATATTTATCATCGGCTATTTGAACATATAAGATATTTCAATATCACTACGATGATAATTATCATCAACTTTTATAATATAATCGATGATATTTATCATCAGTTTAAATTTATATAGTCGACAATACATATCGTCACCTTTAATTCTTATTATCGACGATATTCTAGAGTCAACCATTGTATACCGACTATATTATATCATCGAATTTATTTTTAGATACATGATGATATATAAATATCATCAAAAAATTTATATAAACAATCATAAAGGGCTAATGACCCAGGCGATGATATTTATCATTGTTGATGTTATTGGCTACCATAAATCATTATTGTCGATGATAAATATCGACTTGCTTTCTTTTAGTGACAGGAGTATTTATGTAGGCCTTAAAATTCATCCAGAATGTCTTGAATTTTTTTTAAAGAAATCTTTATATAAAAATGGAA
The DNA here is from genome assembly GCF_984573655.1 of Nuphar pumila. NCBI lineage: Eukaryota > Viridiplantae > Streptophyta > Magnoliopsida > Nymphaeales > Nymphaeaceae > Nuphar > Nuphar pumila. Next base: position 78,472,728 of record NC_143261.1, on the reverse strand, counting down.
ATACATCCCAACGATCCAGGGCACATCACAGATTCAAAGCCCACATTCCACCATCAAACCAACCATCTATTTCAAACCATTGTTGAAATGAAATAGTTCACTCTTAATGAAAATTTAATAAACTTCAAATTAAGATCACAATTTTTTTATTCAACCCCTCTTCTTAGAGAAAAAACACTCCATAATTCATATATCCGTAATCTCCAACATCAGTCCTACCATCATGCCAATCAACTATGTCTGAGTTTCACTACTTGAGAAATATGAAACAACAGGTGAGAACCTTGGTTCTCGTACAAAATTTTACATAATCCAACAATATAGCATAAAGCATAAATCTAACAAACATTAACCTTAGAAAATGTGAAGGTACACAAAATAATTCAGACATGCTTGCAATCAAATAAGATACATAAATCAATGCATGAAGTAACTTTTATTGATACTTACTTTTAAATGTATGAACATGACACTTGCAGTCAATTTAAGTTTTTTCTTGACCCTACTGTGGGTACTGTTCACAGGCAAAAACCAAAGTGCAAAGCAATCCCCATGGTATATTTTTTCAGATATAATTGTGTTTTATTGACCTGGTATGCACTATCCTCTGGGGTGACATAGGGATACAACACCCTAGGATGTCACTTCTTAGTATACCAATAACACTTAACAGTTGAAGCCTAAAACCACACCATTCTTGGGTCTCAATGGAGAAAAATGTCTCCTACTACTGTGGTTGAGGACAATGAGCTCACATATCGTACTCTTGGAGGAAACCCACACCACAAAGTTCAGTGTCATTTTGTCCCCTATGACAGTCATTCAATAATCACACCTTCTTAAAGGGCAACCAAGGAAAAAATTAGTACTCTTTGAATATCTTTTACATATTTAACTTTCATGTGTTCTTTCCACATAAAACGGTTTTAGATCCACAATATTCATAGCATACAATCATGCCACATGAGCTTCATATCAAGCTCAAATGTTCATATCATCTCATGCATCATCCAATTGATCTCTCCCTGCTCGGATACAACAGTGTACCCATCATGTGCTAATATGTGTTGATATATGAAAATATGTGACATAAATCATGTGCATCATGACATGATTTAAACTTTGCAATCAATTTAATTTTTTTGCAAATGATTGCACCAGCACATTGCCTTAATTGGTTTACATGTTGCTCAGCAACACGCCACAAAGTCCATCTGGTTCACTTCTAGAACCATCACATTCATTCAAACCAAAAAAGTTCACACACAAGACTTTTAATGCAATGTTAGAAAATTTCTCATAAATTGTACATAATGATTTAGGCTCTAAGATTTCAACTGAAAGCACATACAAGAAAAAACCTAAACATTAACTCACTATAGAATAGGGAATAAAAATTCTATAACACAAACTGATTTTTTATCATAGAACGGACTTGTCCAATTCTGTCTCTTCAAACAAAATAAGTTACAGATCATTGAGAAAGAATTAGATGGGATTTTTATTGTGGGTGACTTGATATGATAAGTTCAAACTCATAAAATTTTAGAATTTAATTTGATTCTAGCTGAGGGGTAAAAATCTTAAAACACATTGTTTTTGTAAAACCTATAAATTTTTTATATTTTATGAGAAATAAAGGCAAATGTTAAAATATTATTCAAAATTAAGATGAGAATTAAATTATAATTTGAGCTTTAATTTAGATTCAGAATAAATTTTAAATTGAGAATTTATTCTGAATCAGATTTTGGATTTTTAATCAGATTTAATCAAAATTTAATTTAAATGTAATACCTGCAATTCTTCAGGGTATTTTCAATGAATAAAATCATATTAATGGCAAATTTTATGAGAAATGAGTATAAAAATATAAATTAACCTAAGATGAATGATAAAAAATATCTTATGAAAAATTAAAGTTGATTCAAGTTGATTTTAGTGAACTTTGAATTCAAAATTGAATTTATAAAAAATATGAAATTTAATAAAATCATTGGTAAATTTCATTGAAATAAAGTCTAATATGATTTCAAATGAATTTAGGATATATATATGTAATGTAGTTTCAATTTAGTTTTATGAATTTGAAATCTAAAATATAAAATAGTGTTAATTAGTAAATTAATTTTTTTATGGAATGAAAATTTTGATTTAACCAAAATTTATAATTCAGTAGAGGTCCATAGGTCGAGCATCCCCCTATGGGGCTCATCCTATGTGAAACCACAAGTTAAAATTTTAATTCTAAAAGTTTTAAAAACACAAGATATTTTCAAAGTTTCTCTAAAAATAAAACATAGAAAAAAAAGAGTTTTAAGGCAAGCTAGAGAGTTTTCCTCTCTAACATTTTTTCTTGTTAAAAAAAAAAAGAACTAATGGAAGTGGGTTTAGAAACCCACCTCCTTCACACAGTTTAGGCTAGACCTCTAGTGGAAAGAAAGCAAAAAAAAAAAATAGAAGGCAAATCTATAAAATAACAAAATCTAGAAATGTTGTGTTTGTTAAGTAGGAGGCTCCCTAGGATGGGACGTCCCATCCTAGTGGGCCCTCCTTATATGGATGGAAACCCTTTCCTCAAAAGGCTAAGAAAAGTTAAAACTTTTTAAAGTAATTTAGGTAGGCTAAGAGAGAAGAAACAAGACAAAAAATTTTATTTTGGTAAGTTAGAAATGAGACGGGGCATCTTACTTTAGTGGGCCCTCTTGTGCTTGGCTGGAACCTCTTTAAGAGGTAAGCCAATGCATATGGTTAATACATATATACTCTATAGTATAGTATATAGTACATATAAAATAAATATTTTGAAAAACTTAGCAATATTTTATATTTATATATATATATATATATATATATATATATATATATATATATAGTCAAGGGAAAAGAATTTATTTTGAAACAAAGGGGCTGGAAATTTGAGAGGTATATGGAAGGTTTACGAGAGTTAGAGAAAAAAAGAAATTTAAGGAAAGATGGAAACCTCTATAAGAGGAGGGGTTCCCTGCCCCCCCCCCCCCCCCCCCTCTCTTCTCCTTTATGATCTCTCCCTCTCTCTCATCTTTCCTTCTTCTTCTTTCTTCTCTCCCTTTCTTCCTCCTCTCTACTTCATGTCTGAACTATGTCGAACATTGAAGTTCCATTACTGTTCTGGAAAGGGCATCACCGTTTGGGAGGTAGATGCACGCGTGGAGGTATTGTTATAGGGGATGGACCAACAATCAAACCGTTTAGCTCGTCCAAACCTCGTAGCTGCGCTGATTGGACTCTGGCCTTGTCGTCAATGATTCAAGGTAGCGGTTTTGTAACGCCCCGGATTTCCAAAACAAAGCTAAGTTAAAATTTTCATGAATTTTTTTTTTCTTTTGCAACGGAACTTAAAAAAGCTTTTAACAGCGGAATCAGACGATAATGAGTCGTCAGTTTTAGAAAACCCCGGGCACATTACAGGTATCTGGCCAAGCAACTCATTGACCACCAAAATGTTTCATTTTATCGAAAGTCACATGTTTATTACAGCATCACTGCTTGAAAAAGCACCACAGCTTCAATAAAAGTAAGCAATACAACTCTGTCTAGAGAAACCATGGAACTCGATCCCGTCTTGCTCCGCATATCGCAACGCAGGTACAACACCAGAAATCTCCATTAAACGGCATCAGAACCACTGATGGTCTCGTAAGCAAGCAATCGCACATTCATTCAACTCAAGTAAATACGTTTGACCACTTAGGGTCGCAGTTCATAATAACGACACTCAAGCATCCGCGGCTTAGCGTATATCGCAAGAGCCTCCTCAGGGCTATGAGTTAAATCTTCGCTCAAGTCTCTTCAGGGTTGTGATTTGAATCTCTCGCTCAAGTCTTTATACTTGGCACATCTGTATCCCATGCATCTAAGGACAGCTCTTCGAGCTTCGCTTAGTCGTGCGGATACAACATGGGTCTTTCCCTAGCCGGTCTAGTCATATACTGATCATGACACCTTCACAAAGGTTATGCAGGACTGACTCAACAACGTTCATCCACTCATACATTCAAGCATCGCTGAACCTAAGCTAATGCTTTGTTTCGATAATTAACCTCTTCCCCTGGGCTTAAGGGAGGTATATCTGAGCACCAATGTGATGATCTGGGGGTTGATTATTCTATGTATTTTTAGATACCCGAGAGGCCTGTTGACCCCATCCTCCTAGTAGGACGGTACAATCATACCGGAAGAAGTATCTACTAGGTATTCGAATGCATTCTGCTACTGCAGTAGTTGGGTTCAATCCTTAGAATTTAAAGATAATCACGACCTCCATACCTCTGAGTGACGGAGGTCATCATGAACTCTATCTCGCAAATATTTTACTTTTTTCATATACTTTTTGAGATTGCATAAATTTATGTGTGAAACTTCACTTAAAGAGAAACAACAAAATCACAAATCTCTTAAATATTTACAATGTGATTTTTCTTAATATTTGAGATTTTGTTGAATCATATATACTGCACTATCACTTACCACTAAATTTTGCAAATAGCCTATTATTCACTTACTGCATGATATTTGTGAATCTTCTTATATTGCATATATCATACTTTAATATTTATGAATTTATGATAAATATGTGATATTTCTTATTTTTTACAGATTTGTTGAATCATATATAATCCCGTTGTTGTCCCCAACCTGCTTATTTTTACTTAATCTAAGGTTTTTTTTGTCTTTTGTCTCCAACTAGTGATCCTCAATCTGCTTCTCTTTCGGCAACTACTTTTAGCAATTATTTCTAACTCATTTGCATATATCAGACTTTTTTGCATATACGTTCTGAAATCACGTGAAGTATATTTGTGAAAATCCTATTGATCGGCAAAAATCTGACGGTTTTGCAAAATTGTTTCTCCATGTATAATCAATATGATTAACATAAAACTAAATACATTCAAGAAATCAGATAACTTGAAGTTTAACAATTACAAAGTTATATTCAATACAAAGTTACAATCAAAGTTTAACTTAGTTTAACTTGATCTATTTAATTATAAAGTTTAACTTGATATATTACAAAGATGTATAATTGTCCACTGCTCAACTAACTAGACAAAATCTTCTAAAACCTCTCTAATCGATGTCTCCGGCTTTTCATTATTTTTTGCACCCTTGAAAGCCTTTTCTTCATGTGCTTGTAGAATTTAATCATACAATTCCTTATATCTGTGACATCTGGCTGAAAATAACCTTTTATTAGCAAACAACTAACTACAGCGAACATCGTAAACTAGTGAACAACTGATATATAAACACATACTTGCGTGAAGTTCAATCTTCAGTTTTTGTCCAATTACTTCATATACTGTATGACAAATAATACAGTGATAATTATTATCACCTTTAAGAGAGAACCAATGATAAATATCGTTAGTGTTATTAAATTTACTCGACGATATTTATCGTCGTATTTAATTACTATAACTGATGATATTTATCATCGGCTATTTGAACATATAAGATATTTCAATATCACTACGATGATAATTATCATCAACTTTTATAATATAATCGATGATATTTATCATCAGTTTAAATTTATATAGTCGACAATACATATCGTCACCTTTAATTCTTATTATCGACGATATTCTAGAGTCAACCATTTTATACCGACTATATTATATCATCGAATTTATTTTTAGATACATGATGATATATAAATATCATCAAAAAATTTATATAAACAATCATAAAGGGCTAATGACCCAGGCGATGATATTTATCATTGTTGATGTTATTGGCTACCATAAATCATTATTGTCGATGATAAATATCGACTTGCTTTCTTTTAGTGACAGGAGTATTTATGTAGGCCTTAAAATTCATCCAGAATGTCTTGAATTTTTTTTAAAGAAATCTTTATATAAAAATGGAAATACATCCCAACGATCCAGGGCACATCACAGATTCAAAGCCCACATTCCACCATCAAACCAACCATCTATTTCAAACCATTGTTGAAATGAAATAGTTCACTCTTAATGAAAATTTAATAAACTTCAAATTAAGATCACAATTTTTTTATTCAACCCCTCTTCTTAGAGAAAAAACACTCCATAATTCATATATCCGTAATCTCCAACATCAGTCCTACCATCATGCCAATCAACTATGTCTGAGTTTCACTACTTGAGAAATATGAAACAACAGGTGAGAACCTTGGTTCTCGTACAAAATTTTACATAATCCAACAATATAGCATAAAGCATAAATCTAACAAACATTAACCTTAGAAAATGTGAAGGTACACAAAATAATTCAGACATGCTTGCAATCAAATAAGATACATAAATCAATGCATGAAGTAACTTTTATTGATACTTACTTTTAAATGTATGAACATGACACTTGCAGTCAATTTAAGTTTTTTCTTGACCCTACTGTGGGTACTGTTCACAGGCAAAAACCAAAGTGCAAAGCAATCCCCATGGTATATTTTTTCAGATATAATTGTGTTTTATTGACCTGGTATGCACTATCCTCTGGGGTGACATAGGGATACAACACCCTAGGATGTCACTTCTTAGTATACCAATAACACTTAACAGTTGAAGCCTAAAACCACACCATTCTTGGGTCTCAATGGAGAAAAATGTCTCCTACTACTGTGGTTGAGGACAATGAGCTCACATATCGTACTCTTGGAGGAAACCCACACCACAAAGTTCAGTGTCATTTTGTCCCCTATGACAGTCATTCAATAATCACACCTTCTTAAAGGGCAACCAAGGAAAAAATTAGTACTCTTTGAATATCTTTTACATATTTAACTTTCATGTGTTCTTTCCACATAAAACGGTTTTAGATCCACAATATTCATAGCATACAATCATGCCACATGAGCTTCATATCAAGCTCAAATGTTCATATCATCTCATGCATCATCCAATTGATCTCTCCCTGCTCGGATACAACAGTGTACCCATCATGTGCTAATATGTGTTGATATATGAAAATATGTGACATAAATCATGTGCATCATGACATGATTTAAACTTTGCAATCAATTTAATTTTTTTGCAAATGATTGCACCAGCACATTGCCTTAATTGGTTTACATGTTGCTCAGCAACACGCCACAAAGTCCATCTGGTTCACTTCTAGAACCATCACATTCATTCAAACCAAAAAAGTTCACACACAAGACTTTTAATGCAATGTTAGAAAATTTCTCATAAATTGTACATAATGATTTAGGCTCTAAGATTTCAACTGAAAGCACATACAAGAAAAAACCTAAACATTAACTCACTATAGAATAGGGAATAAAAATTCTATAACACAAACTGATTTTTTATCATAGAACGGACTTGTCCAATTCTGTCTCTTCAAACAAAATAAGTTACAGATCATTGAGAAAGAATTAGATGGGATTTTTATTGTGGGTGACTTGATATGATAAGTTCAAACTCATAAAATTTTAGAATTTAATTTGATTCTAGCTGAGGGGTAAAAATCTTAAAACACATTGTTTTTGTAAAACCTATAAATTTTTTATATTTTATGAGAAATAAAGGCAAATGTTAAAATATTATTCAAAATTAAGATGAGAATTAAATTATAATTTGAGCTTTAATTTAGATTCAGAATAAATTTTAAATTGAGAATTTATTCTGAATCAGATTTTGGATTTTTAATCAGATTTAATCAAAATTTAATTTAAATGTAATACCTGCAATTCTTCAGGGTATTTTCAATGAATAAAATCATATTAATGGCAAATTTTATGAGAAATGAGTATAAAAATATAAATTAACCTAAGATGAATGATAAAAAATATCTTATGAAAAATTAAAGTTGATTCAAGTTGATTTTAGTGAACTTTGAATTCAAAATTGAATTTATAAAAAATATGAAATTTAATAAAATCATTGGTAAATTTCATTGAAATAAAGTCTAATATGATTTCAAATGAATTTAGGATATATATATGTAATGTAGTTTCAATTTAGTTTTATGAATTTGAAATCTAAAATATAAAATAGTGTTAATTAGTAAATTAATTTTTTTATGGAATGAAAATTTTGATTTAACCAAAATTTATAATTCAGTAGAGGTCCATAGGTCGAGCATCCCCCTATGGGGCTCATCCTATGTGAAACCACAAGTTAAAATTTTAATTCTAAAAGTTTTAAAAACACAAGATATTTTCAAAGTTTCTCTAAAAATAAAACATAGAAAAAAAAGAGTTTTAAGGCAAGCTAGAGAGTTTTCCTCTCTAACATTTTTTCTTGTTAAAAAAAAAAAGAACTAATGGAAGTGGGTTTAGAAACCCACCTCCTTCACACAGTTTAGGCTAGACCTCTAGTGGAAAGAAAGCAAAAAAAAAAAATAGAAGGCAAATCTATAAAATAACAAAATCTAGAAATGTTGTGTTTGTTAAGTAGGAGGCTCCCTAGGATGGGACGTCCCATCCTAGTGGGCCCTCCTTATATGGATGGAAACCCTTTCCTCAAAAGGCTAAGAAAAGTTAAAACTTTTTAAAGTAATTTAGGTAGGCTAAGAGAGAAGAAACAAGACAAAAAATTTTATTTTGGTAAGTTAGAAATGAGACGGGGCATCTTACTTTAGTGGGCCCTCTTGTGCTTGGCTGGAACCTCTTTAAGAGGTAAGCCAATGCATATGGTTAATACATATATACTCTATAGTATAGTATATAGTACATATAAAATAAATATTTTGAAAAACTTAGCAATATTTTATATTTATATATATATATATATATATATATATATATATATATATAGTCAAGGGAAAAGAATTTATTTTGAAACAAAGGGGCTGGAAATTTGAGAGGTATATGGAAGGTTTACGAGAGTTAGAGAAAAAAAGAAATTTAAGGAAAGATGGAAACCTCTATAAGAGGAGGGGTTCCCTGCCCCCCCCCCCCCCCCCCCTCTCTTCTCCTTTATGATCTCTCCCTCTCTCTCATCTTTCCTTCTTCTTCTTTCTTCTCTCCCTTTCTTCCTCCTCTCTACTTCATGTCTGAACTATGTCGAACATTGAAGTTCCATTACTGTTCTGGAAAGGGCATCACCGTTTGGGAGGTAGATGCACGCGTGGAGGTATTGTTATAGGGGATGGACCAACAATCAAACCGTTTAGCTCGTCCAAACCTCGTAGCTGCGCTGATTGGACTCTGGCCTTGTCGTCAATGATTCAAGGTAGCGGTTTTGTAACGCCCCGGATTTCCAAAACAAAGCTAAGTTAAAATTTTCATGAATTTTTTTTTTCTTTTGCAACGGAACTTAAAAAAGCTTTTAACAGCGGAATCAGACGATAATGAGTCGTCAGTTTTAGAAAACCCCGGGCACATTACAGGTATCTGGCCAAGCAACTCATTGACCACCAAAATGTTTCATTTTATCGAAAGTCACATGTTTATTACAGCATCACTGCTTGAAAAAGCACCACAGCTTCAATAAAAGTAAGCAATACAACTCTGTCTAGAGAAACCATGGAACTCGATCCCGTCTTGCTCCGCATATCGCAACGCAGGTACAACACCAGAAATCTCCATTAAACGGCATCAGAACCACTGATGGTCTCGTAAGCAAGCAATCGCACATTCATTCAACTCAAGTAAATACGTTTGACCACTTAGGGTCGCAGTTCATAATAACGACACTCAAGCATCCGCGGCTTAGCGTATATCGCAAGAGCCTCCTCAGGGCTATGAGTTAAATCTTCGCTCAAGTCTCTTCAGGGTTGTGATTTGAATCTCTCGCTCAAGTCTTTATACTTGGCACATCTGTATCCCATGCATCTAAGGACAGCTCTTCGAGCTTCGCTTAGTCGTGCGGATACAACATGGGTCTTTCCCTAGCCGGTCTAGTCATATACTGATCATGACACCTTCACAAAGGTTATGCAGGACTGACTCAACAACGTTCATCCACTCATACATTCAAGCATCGCTGAACCTAAGCTAATGCTTTGTTTCGATAATTAACCTCTTCCCCTGGGCTTAAGGGAGGTATATCTGAGCACCAATGTGATGATCTGGGGGTTGATTATTCTATGTATTTTTAGATACCCGAGAGGCCTGTTGACCCCATCCTCCTAGTAGGACGGTACAATCATACCGGAAGAAGTATCTACTAGGTATTCGAATGCATTCTGCTACTGCAGTAGTTGGGTTCAATCCTTAGAATTTAAAGATAATCACGACCTCCATACCTCTGAGTGACGGAGGTCATCATGAACTCTATCTCGCAAATATTTTACTTTTTTCATATACTTTTTGAGATTGCATAAATTTATGTGTGAAACTTCACTTAAAGAGAAACAACAAAATCACAAATCTCTTAAATATTTACAATGTGATTTTTCTTAATATTTGAGATTTTGTTGAATCATATATACTGCACTATCACTTACCACTAAATTTTGCAAATAGCCTATTATTCACTTACTGCATGATATTTGTGAATCTTCTTATATTGCATATATCATACTTTAATATTTATGAATTTATGATAAATATGTGATATTTCTTATTTTTTACAGATTTGTTGAATCATATATAATCCCGTTGTTGTCCCCAACCTGCTTATTTTTACTTAATCTAAGGTTTTTTTTGTCTTTTGTCTCCAACTAGTGATCCTCAATCTGCTTCTCTTTCGGCAACTACTTTTAGCAATTATTTCTAACTCATTTGCATATATCAGACTTTTTTGCATATACGTTCTGAAATCACGTGAAGTATATTTGTGAAAATCCTATTGATCGGCAAAAATCTGACGGTTTTGCAAAATTGTTTCTCCATGTATAATCAATATGATTAACATAAAACTAAATACATTCAAGAAATCAGATAACTTGAAGTTTAACAATTACAAAGTTATATTCAATACAAAGTTACAATCAAAGTTTAACTTAGTTTAACTTGATCTATTTAATTATAAAGTTTAACTTGATATATTACAAAGATGTATAATTGTCCACTGCTCAACTAACTAGACAAAATCTTCTAAAACCTCTCTAATCGATGTCTCCGGCTTTTCATTATTTTTTGCACCCTTGAAAGCCTTTTCTTCATGTGCTTGTAGAATTTAATCATACAATTCCTTATATCTGTGACATCTGGCTGAAAATAACCTTTTATTAGCAAACAACTAACTACAGCGAACATCGTAAACTAGTGAACAACTGATATATAAACACATACTTGCGTGAAGTTCAATCTTCAGTTTTTGTCCAATTACTTCATATACTGTATGACAAATAATACAGTGATAATTATTATCACCTTTAAGAGAGAACCAATGATAAATATCGTTAGTGTTATTAAATTTACTCGACGATATTTATCGTCGTATTTAATTACTATAACTGATGATATTTATCATCGGCTATTTGAACATATAAGATATTTCAATATCACTACGATGATAATTATCATCAACTTTTATAATATAATCGATGATATTTATCATCAGTTTAAATTTATATAGTCGACAATACATATCGTCACCTTTAATTCTTATTATCGACGATATTCTAGAGTCAACCATTTTATACCGACTATATTATATCATCGAATTTATTTTTAGATACATGATGATATATAAATATCATCAAAAAATTTATATAAACAATCATAAAGGGCTAATGACCCAGGCGATGATATTTATCATTGTTGATGTTATTGGCTACCATAAATCATTATTGTCGATGATAAATATCGACTTGCTTTCTTTTAGTGACAGGAGTATTTATGTAGGCCTTAAAATTCATCCAGAATGTCTTGAATTTTTTTTAAAGAAATCTTTATATAAAAATGGAAATACATCCCAACGATCCAGGGCACATCACAGATTCAAAGCCCACATTCCACCATCAAACCAACCATCTATTTCAAACCATTGTTGAAATGAAATAGTTCACTCTTAATGAAAATTTAATAAACTTCAAATTAAGATCACAATTTTTTTATTCAACCCCTCTTCTTAGAGAAAAAACACTCCATAATTCATATATCCGTAATCTCCAACATCAGTCCTACCATCATGCCAATCAACTATGTCTGAGTTTCACTACTTGAGAAATATGAAACAACAGGTGAGAACCTTGGTTCTCGTACAAAATTTTACATAATCCAACAATATAGCATAAAGCATAAATCTAACAAACATTAACCTTAGAAAATGTGAAGGTACACAAAATAATTCAGACATGCTTGCAATCAAATAAGATACATAAATCAATGCATGAAGTAACTTTTATTGATACTTACTTTTAAATGTATGAACATGACACTTGCAGTCAATTTAAGTTTTTTCTTGACCCTACTGTGGGTACTGTTCACAGGCAAAAACCAAAGTGCAAAGCAATCCCCATGGTATATTTTTTCAGATATAATTGTGTTTTATTGACCTGGTATGCACTATCCTCTGGGGTGACATAGGGATACAACACCCTAGGATGTCACTTCTTAGTATACCAATAACACTTAACAGTTGAAGCCTAAAACCACACCATTCTTGGGTCTCAATGGAGAAAAATGTCTCCTACTACTGTGGTTGAGGACAATGAGCTCACATATCGTACTCTTGGAGGAAACCCACACCACAAAGTTCAGTGTCATTTTGTCCCCTATGACAGTCATTCAATAATCACACCTTCTTAAAGGGCAACCAAGGAAAAAATTAGTACTCTTTGAATATCTTTTACATATTTAACTTTCATGTGTTCTTTCCACATAAAACGGTTTTAGATCCACAATATTCATAGCATACAATCATGCCACATGAGCTTCATATCAAGCTCAAATGTTCATATCATCTCATGCATCATCCAATTGATCTCTCCCTGCTCGGATACAACAGTGTACCCATCATGTGCTAATATGTGTTGATATATGAAAATATGTGACATAAATCATGTGCATCATGACATGATTTAAACTTTGCAATCAATTTAATTTTTTTGCAAATGATTGCACCAGCACATTGCCTTAATTGGTTTACATGTTGCTCAGCAACACGCCACAAAGTCCATCTGGTTCACTTCTAGAACCATCACATTCATTCAAACCAAAAAAGTTCACACACAAGACTTTTAATGCAATGTTAGAAAATTTCTCATAAATTGTACATAATGATTTAGGCTCTAAGATTTCAACTGAAAGCACATACAAGAAAAAACCTAAACATTAACTCACTATAGAATAGGGAATAAAAATTCTATAACACAAACTGATTTTTTATCATAGAACGGACTTGTCCAATTCTGTCTCTTCAAACAAAATAAGTTACAGATCATTGAGAAAGAATTAGATGGGATTTTTATTGTGGGTGACTTGATATGATAAGTTCAAACTCATAAAATTTTAGAATTTAATTTGATTCTAGCTGAGGGGTAAAAATCTTAAAACACATTGTTTTTGTAAAACCTATAAATTTTTTATATTTTATGAGAAATAAAGGCAAATGTTAAAATATTATTCAAAATTAAGATGAGAATTAAATTATAATTTGAGCTTTAATTTAGATTCAGAATAAATTTTAAATTGAGAATTTATTCTGAATCAGATTTTGGATTTTTAATCAGATTTAATCAAAATTTAATTTAAATGTAATACCTGCAATTCTTCAGGGTATTTTCAATGAATAAAATCATATTAATGGCAAATTTTATGAGAAATGAGTATAAAAATATAAATTAACCTAAGATGAATGATAAAAAATATCTTATGAAAAATTAAAGTTGATTCAAGTTGATTTTAGTGAACTTTGAATTCAAAATTGAATTTATAAAAAATATGAAATTTAATAAAATCATTGGTAAATTTCATTGAAATAAAGTCTAATATGATTTCAAATGAATTTAGGATATATATATGTAATGTAGTTTCAATTTAGTTTTATGAATTTGAAATCTAAAATATAAAATAGTGTTAATTAGTAAATTAATTTTTTTATGGAATGAAAATTTTGATTTAACCAAAATTTATAATTCAGTAGAGGTCCATAGGTCGAGCATCCCCCTATGGGGCTCATCCTATGTGAAACCACAAGTTAAAATTTTAATTCTAAAAGTTTTAAAAACACAAGATATTTTCAAAGTTTCTCTAAAAATAAAACATAGAAAAAAAAGAGTTTTAAGGCAAGCTAGAGAGTTTTCCTCTCTAACATTTTTTCTTGTTAAAAAAAAAAAGAACTAATGGAAGTGGGTTTAGAAACCCACCTCCTTCACACAGTTTAGGCTAGACCTCTAGTGGAAAGAAAGCAAAAAAAAAAAATAGAAGGCAAATCTATAAAATAACAAAATCTAGAAATGTTGTGTTTGTTAAGTAGGAGGCTCCCTAGGATGGGACGTCCCATCCTAGTGGGCCCTCCTTATATGGATGGAAACCCTTTCCTCAAAAGGCTAAGAAAAGTTAAAACTTTTTAAAGTAATTTAGGTAGGCTAAGAGAGAAGAAACAAGACAAAAAATTTTATTTTGGTAAGTTAGAAATGAGACGGGGCATCTTACTTTAGTGGGCCCTCTTGTGCTTGGCTGGAACCTCTTTAAGAGGTAAGCCAATGCATATGGTTAATACATATATACTCTATAGTATAGTATATAGTACATATAAAATAAATATTTTGAAAAACTTAGCAATATTTTATATTTATATATATATATATATATATATATATATATATATATATATATATATATATATATATATATATATATATATATATATATATATAGTCAAGGGAAAAGAATTTATTTTGAAACAAAGGGGCTGGAAATTTGAGAGGTATATGGAAGGTTTACGAGAGTTAGAGAAAAAAAGAAATTTAAGGAAAGATGGAAACCTCTATAAGAGGAGGGGTTCCCTGCCCCCCCCCCCCCCTCTCTTCTCCTTTATGATCTCTCCCTCTCTCTCATCTTTCCTTCTTCTTCTTTCTTCTCTCCCTTTCTTCCTCCTCTCTACTTCATGTCTGAACTATGTCGAACATTGAAGTTCCATTACTGTTCTGGAAAGGGCATCACCGTTTGGGAGGTAGATGCACGCGTGGAGGTATTGTTATAGGGGATGGACCAACAATCAAACCGTTTAGCTCGTCCAAACCTCGTAGCTGCGCTGATTGGACTCTGGCCTTGTCGTCAATGATTCAAGGTAGCGGTTTTGTAACGCCCCGGATTTCCAAAACAAAGCTAAGTTAAAATTTTCATGAATTTTTTTTTTCTTTTGCAACGGAACTTAAAAAAGCTTTTAACAGCGGAATCAGACGATAATGAGTCGTCAGTTTTAGAAAACCCCGGGCACATTACAGGTATCTGGCCAAGCAACTCATTGACCACCAAAATGTTTCATTTTATCGAAAGTCACATGTTTATTACAGCATCACTGCTTGAAAAAGCACCACAGCTTCAATAAAAGTAAGCAATACAACTCTGTCTAGAGAAACCATGGAACTCGATTCCGTCTTGCTCCGCATATCGCAACGCAGGTACAACACCAGAAATCTCCATTAAACGGCATCAGAACCACTGATGGTCTCGTAAGCAAGCAATCGCACATTCATTCAACTCAAGTAAATACGTTTGACCACTTAGGGTCGCAGTTCATAATAACGACACTCAAGCATCCGCGGCTTAGCGTATATCGCAAGAGCCTCCTCAGGGCTATGAGTTAAATCTTCGCTCAAGTCTCTTCAGGGTTGTGATTTGAATCTCTCGCTCAAGTCTTTATACTTGGCACATCTGTATCTCATGCATCTAAGGACAGCTCTTCGAGCTTCGCTTAGTCGTGCGGATACAACATGGGTCTTTCCCTAGCCGGTCTAGTCATATACTGATCATGACACCTTCACAAAGGTTATGCAGGACTGACTCAACAACGTTCATCCACTCATACATTCAAGCATCGCTGAACCTAAGCTAATGCTTTGTTTCGATAATTAACCTCTCCCCCTGGGCTTAAGGGAGGTATATCTGAGCACCAATGTGATGATCTGGGGGTTGATTATTCTATGTATTTTTAGATACCCGAGAGGCCTGTTGACCCCATCCTCCTAGTAGGACGGTACAATCATACCGGAAGAAGTATCTACTAGGTATTCGAATGCATTCTGCTACTGCAGTAGTTGGGTTCAATCCTTAGAATTTAAAGATAATCACGACCTCCATACCTCTGAGTGACGGAGGTCATCATGAACTCTATCAGGTTCGAAGGTAATATAAGTCACTCAAGGCTGCACCATCACCGTCTTCCTCGGAGAGAAATTCTGAAGGGGTCTGCCGGACTGACAAGCTACTTAATGCATGCCTATAGGGCAGCTGTTGAGGAGTATGTACCCGACCCCATTCAGTGTGCCCCTAACACAGTCATCAACCGCGGGGTCTTTTCATTTTATTCATATGCATGCTTGACTCTGCTCTCGGCACTGCGGCCATCGCGAGCATCACTTTTTTCGGGTGGACAATGTACTCTGGCTCTGCGGCCCTTACGAGTCTAGTTGTATATCAGTCTCCTAATGAGCATGCATATGACACGATCACAATGGATCGGTTGCTCGGCGTATTTTTATGTAACGAGCCCACAACCTAGTCAAGGTGCAGTCACTACTCTGACGCAGCGGCCCTTACGAGCAAGGTGCTCTTACAGGTATTAGGCAGACGAGCCAATCTGTCATTGTTCCAACAATGGCATCGTTGTGCCATTTAACCCGTTCTGGCAGCTCTTTTGCTCATCATTTCGTCAGCACCTCCCCTACTCCAACGGCAGGGGTGTGACGATCCTTTCTACGTTGTAGAAAGTGTTCCATGAACTGGGTAGCACTCCGCTATATGACAGAGTATCCTGCTACGTTCTTTTCTGAGCTATTTTTAGCTTCTTCAAAAATTTCTGCAGTACCTTCTCTCTTTGACGGAAAAAGCGTGTGTTTCTTTTATCCATTTCAGCGGCATCTCTCCTCTTTGGCAGGAAATCGCTACGCTTAACTCAGAAAATGGATGTGCACTGTTATGCATACTTTACATCCATCAAGGTTGATTGAAACTTTAGGTCATAGTCAGGTCATACACAAATAACTTAGTTTTTACGTAAAGAGCAGTTTTGCCAAAAAGCGAAGCCTTTCCAATAGGAGCTTCATTCGAAAAGCAGAATCTTGAACGAGGAGCGGTAAGAGAATCACATCGGCGATTTGGAGTTGATCTCCATTTGAACGCTCATTTAAGTATCATATATGTAATATAAGCAGAAGTGTGTGATTTATATGGTGATGGCGTAAATGAAATGCATATACTTATTGTTCGGGGTATGTAACCGAACGAAATATTCTACATATATATTTACAGAAAGCAGAAGTCTTAGCATCATTCAACGCGACGGCGTAAGTAAATACATAATCGAAAATTACAGAAAGTAGGGAGTCTTTGCATTATACGACACGACGGCGTAATATAAATGTATAATCAGAAATTCATAATTGGAAATTGCAGAAAACAGGGAACCTTGGCATCATACGACGCGACGGCAAAGGTAAATTACAAGGCCTTGGCGATATAAGACGCGACGGCAATCACCAGATGATATACATAAAGTTTGGCATCCAACGAGAGTTACGAGGCGAGCGGGTGAACACTGAAGTGTCCTGAAGGGCTCAACCAAGAACTAGGGTAAGATACCATTTTTAAGAATGCATATATTGCGTGTTCAACATATATATCCGACGATAGTTATGAGGCGAGCGGTTGAACACCAAAGTGTCTCAAAGGGATCAACCAAGAACTAGGGTCAGATACTACTTCAGAAAGTATATGCTATATACAAATGAGCAAATACTTGAAAGAGATGGATCAACGAAGCGAACTTACTTCAAATCGCAAAAGAAACAGCTCTGAAACACTCTGACTGCTTCAAACGGGGTTCGAGCCTTCCTTCAAGAGGTCAGACTAGGTCAGACGAGGTCGACCTAGTTGAGAAAGAGGAAGAGTAGGTCAAGCTACTCAACCTAAATGGTTTGAACCAAACTGAGTTCGGTCCAAGTCAACTGGGTTCAGCAGGTTCAGACTTAGCCCAAGCTGGCTAGGTCTAGGTTCAGAAAATCAAACCAGGGTTTGGGACCAAATAGGACTTTGACTTTGACTTCAAACACAACTAGGTTCAAGTCAAGTCAACTAGGTTTGGACCAGGTCAAGTGAGCTAGGACCAGGTCAGGCAGGCTAAGACCAGATCAGGCAGGCTCAAGCCAGGTCAGGTGGGCTCAGATCCACTTGGGCTCACTAGGGGAGGTTTAAGAGAAAGAGAGACGGCAAGAGAGAGAGTGGAGGTCGAAATTATAAGAAGAGAGAGAGTGGGGAGGGCTATTTATAGACCAAGCCCGCCTCCTTTATGGATTTTTCTAGAAAAATCTCATTCCCTTTATACCCTTAGCTTTATTTTAATTCCAAGAGGTTCCTTTTGAAGTGGGGCCCATGAGATATTTTCATAGGATATTTTGTGGGTCCCACAAGATATTTTCTGAGGAATATTTTTGTGGGTCCCACCAACATTTTTGTGGGTCCCACCAACATTTTTGTAGGTCTCGCAAAAATTTCAGGTTTTCGGCGATTTTTTCTGAAAAACTCTGAGTACGTCATTTTCTTCGTATTGACGTAACTAAGAAAGGTGGCTCATGAAAATCTCTTGATTTTGTTCAGGTAAGAAGTTATGACTTCAAGAGTGTTTGAGCATATATTCGCGAAGATACGAATATTCTAAGTATATTTGGCTCGCAGGAATCGGTTCGATTCGTATTTCGGATTCAAATGCTATTTTTATTTGAAAATTCCTCATGAATTTTATTCAGAAATTGTCTAAAAATTTGCAGGTCTTACAGGTTTCTAATCCAATACATGTAGACTAAAACTCGTATGCATGAGCAAAATGCTTCATATGAAATAAACCTCTAAGGTGAATGCTTAGAGCTTCTCATTTGGAATTTCTCATGCTTCTACTAATGGTTTAATTACATCTTTTCTTGTCTTTCTCTTGAAGAGTAACTTCTTAGGATTGCTAGCAATTATATTGGACTAGGCATCTCAGTTCCAAGCCTTTAAATCATGAACATCTTCTCTTGCAATTTTAACGTTTTCTTCACAACCATGTCGAAGTTGATTGATCAGTCATAATATTGCTGAAATTCCTTTGCATGATTATCCTAAAATGTACCCATATTAGCAACTTTCTTCTTTATTCTTTGACTCTCTTATATTAGGCTGTCGGTATACAAGGGTTTGACAGTAGTTATGATTCACTGAATTTAATCATGTCAACTGACTATTTTTTTCATGGAACTATTGCATCCTTATTCGAGCTCAATCATATTTGACGATATGTGAGGCCAGCTTGAATCATTCAGTTGCAGTCCTAGTGGAAAAAAATAATATGCAGACCATCTCCTAACAAGGACTGGTATTGAATATTATATATATATATGTGTGTGTGTGTGTGTGTGTGTGTGTGTGTGTGTGTGTGTGTGTGTGTGTGAATAAATAAGATAGCATCTGGTACAGACCGGTTGGGATCTGCTAATGCCCAGCCGGCTACTCGGATGTTGTCGCACGCCATGCTTACCCAGGACGAACACAGTAGTCCTAAGCTGTTGTGTGGGTCGACCTAACCCGAGTTCGCATAACAGCCCTGGTGGCCAGCAGAGCGACTTTGCTGGCGCGCCTTAGTCGAACTGCAATGGGATGCAGTCTTGCCCAAAGCTTCCTGCAGCTCAGTTGCAGTCCCGATAAACATTTGTTTTATGATAGACTGTGAAGGTGTTTGCATAAGAATTGAAAATTAATATGATGAAAAGTATTATGTGTCTTAGCCGTATTCGGGGAAATTGGGCATAGACGATTAGCCCAAATTCAATGCACGAAGACTTTTCGAATAAAAACTCTTCGTGAATCCAAAGGTGTGTTAGAGACGTAGGGACTGACCAGATCCCACAATGGGGGTCGATTCAGTCCTTAGGAAAAAAAATGAAATTGATGAAAATGCCTAGGGCTTTGTGCAAACGTGTGAAGAATGTCTCAAAAAAAATGGTTGTCGAATTCAATAGGGAGATATGAAACTATTTTTCGTAAAATAAGTTAGTGTTCTTGTTTTAATTCTCTTATTCATGGTATATGTTGTCCATATAGGAAAATTGAAAATATACAATGTTGCTATGAAAAAAAATATGTAAATGCATGAAATTAAAATAAATACTGAAAACTTTTCTAGAAAATATTTTTTGGGAAGATGGATCGATTTCCCAGTCTAATGGTTGTGGAAATGAGATTTGTCTGTAAGAAAAAAATGTGTTGTTATGAGTTGAGATTTTTGGAATGACGTATTACATGCTCTTATTGAAAATTTATGAAAAATTCAATTCGGAAGGCCTATTTTTACTCGCCTGAATGCATATTTTTCGTTATTATGCATGTCCAGCTTGACATCCGTCTGGTAAATCATTTGTATCTTCCTCATCCTGAAGAGTTTTTATGAATGGTTTGTTGCATTTGAAAGATAACAAAATTTCACACGTGTGAAATTTTAGGCTTTGTTCACAAACTATCCATAGAACAGTGATAGTCAAAACAAAAAATTATAGATGAATACTAAACCGGTCATATCTCCCTCATACAGAGGAATTTTTATGAATGGTTTGTGGCATCGAAAGGCTGACAGAATTTTCTATAATTTATAAAAAATTAGCTCTGTTTGCAGACTATACACAGCTTTGTGATAGTTGTAACAGTCAAACAGATTAGAGGACCGATGGATCTCGAACCGGCTAAGGACCGGGTTAGCAATGCATATGATATCTTGCCGACTTTCGAACATATTTTTATGTGAAATGAATGGTACTTCATACGTAATCCTATATTGACTATATACAGGTATTGGGTGTCTAATTAGAGACATGATATGATTATGGTGCTTATGATTTGCATTGAAATTTGATATTAAAGTGAATGAAGTATGCATGGGATGTTAATATTTGAATGCATCTAATTGCTTATGATCATTGCCTATTGATGAATGAGTATTTAAGCCAAAAATAAAAAAAAATATGCAATGATATGAGATTGATGAAGCTTGCATTTTTAAGAATATGCATCCATGGGCCCGAAAAAGGTCGAATCCTCAAATTGGTTTCATATTCTGTGTTGCATAGAATTAAAAAGGTTAACCATGTGACACTAAAATATGATGCTTGCAAGGAGAGGGCAAGCAGTACTTCTGGCTTCATGAATATTGCTTTTTAGCATAGGTTGCTTCTCCACAGCCACGAAGATAGGAAAACCCACTACATTAGACAGCAATGTGGAGGATTGAAACTCATGAGTAGAAAATTGATGCATTAGGATGATGGTGTTGGGAGAGCTCTCTTAATATGCTTGTCTCTCACCTGTAGGACTAGTGAAAGGTGTCTGACAAGGTTAAATCCACAATTGTATGAAAACACTCTTGTATCATAGCTCTAATCCAAGTTTAAGATTGTGATAGTACTCATAGGGATAAGAATTGAAACCTAAATTGATTGTGCATTTAGTTAGGCATAACATCTATCATTTAAAAAAAAAACTAATTAAAGATAAAAAGTCACTCATGTATAAATAGTTGACCATTGTGCAATAGTAAGTGCATGCATCTTTAACTGGTCATGCATAATATTTTAATTGCTTATTAATGATATTTTTGTGATGAAATGTGATGATATGCATATTTGAATGAATAATTGTTTAGATCATTGCATGAGTTTATGAAAATATGATCATGTACATTATTTTTTATTTACCTGAGATGGATGTTTACCTATTTGAATGCATGATAGTATGTCTCATGTATATTAGTTTTGGTTTTCCTATATTGGTAATCCCTATCAAGCTTTCACGAGCCTAACCCGTTTTATGTGTTTTAGGTGAAGTATGATATACAATTGTAGAGTGGATGTGGAATGCTTGGGCGGCGTCGAGCGCCCATTTTTTTCTTTTTAAGGGATAGTTTTAGAAAAATAATTTTATTATTTTAGATTGAAAAAACTGATATAAACTTTAAATTATTGAAATTGAGTTAAATTTTATTAGTAAATGTCATTCATATTTTAATTCAGTTATGATGATTGATCGTATTATAACTCACCCAGAATGTTTAACCCAAAGAAAAGTTTGTTTCTGTTGTTTTAAAAAAAAAATCTCTTGAAATTTCGGGTTAAAATTTTGAGGTGTTACAGTTTTTGTTATTTGACAAAACTTATTCCATAAAATTATAGATTTTGGACTATTTTTTTTACATTTTGTTTCCAAACCATAAGGATTCGATCTCTTAAATTTTAACCATATATTCTTTCATATCTATACTAATACACCTTAAAATTTTAGCTACAGATCGTGAGTATTTTGGGACATATGATTTTTACAAAATATTTTCTCTACAGTCTCACTGTGAGGACAAAATTTATGTGCCAACTTGCAGAGAGCATATCTCTCCATCCTCAACTCATATGAGTCTGAAATTTGATTTGAGACTCCTTCAATATATTTTTAATATTTATGGGTCTATTGTTTGAGAGAAACGAATTTATCTTTCTGACTAGTCAGATCAAAATAAATAAAATAGAATATAACTTTTCAAGAATCAACCAAGAAACTTCAAGATTTTAAAAAGAACTACAATAAAAGCATTAAATGATTTCTAATCCATCAAACACATCAAATTCATTCCTAAAAATATTTGACATATTTTAAATATAGAAATTCAATACATAACATGAATATAACACCCAAAATCAATTGTTTTTCAAAAGAGAACAAGTTTGCCTTATACCATGAATAAAAAACCTTTTTACGAAAGAAATAAAAATAATCCAACCTAGATCATTTATACACAACAACAACAACAACAACAACAACAACAACTACGCCTTCATCCCAAAACAATTGGGGTCGGCGATATGAACCAACAAAGATAATCATTATGGGTCTTCCACATGAATCCTTCTCCTCCATTCATTTCTATCCAATGCCATGTCCTCGGTGAGGTTCAAAGCATTCATATCCTTTCCTATCACCTCCATCCATGTCTTCCTAGGCCTACCCCGACCTCTTTTAACTAATATATTTTCCCATTTCTCCATCCTTCTAACTGGAGCATCATTAGGCCTTCGTCGAATATGTCCAAACCACCGTAAACGATTCTCTCTCATCTTATTTTGAATGGGTGCAATGCCTACCTTCTTACGTATCTCCTTGTTCTGAATCTTATCTTTTATTGTATTTCCACACATCCATCTCAGCATACGCATCTCAGCTACACTCATTTTTTGAATATGATGTCTCTTGGCAGCCCAACATTCTGTACCATATAGTAAAGCGGGCTTAATAGTCGTCCTATAAAACTTTCCCTTCAACCGCAATGGCATTCTACGATCGCACAATACTCTAGTTGCACTCTTCTATTTCATTCACCCAACCTTTATCCTATGATTTACATCTCCATCAATTTCTCCATACTTTTGAATGATAGATCCCAAATATTTGAAAGAATCATCCACCGGTATTTCTTGCTCACCAAGCTTCACTACACTCCCATCTTTATTTCGTTGCTTACTAAATCGACATTCCATGTATTCTGTCTTACTCTTACTCAACTTAAAACCTCTTGCTTCCAATGTCTGTCTCCATAATTCTAACTTAGCATTAACCCCAACTCTAGACTCATCAATCAAAACAATATCATCAGCAAACAACATACACCACGGCACATTTTCTTGAATTGATCTCGTAAGCTCATCCATCACTATAGCAAATAGGAAAGGGCTTCAAGCAGATCCTTGATGTAACCCAACCGTTATAGGAAAATTGGTTGTCACCCCTCCACAAGTGCGGACATTGGTTACTACTCCTTCATACATATCTTTAATTATACTAATGTACTTGAGAGAAATACATTTCTTCATCATTGTCCACCAGAGAACGTTCCTAGGTACTCTATCGTAAGCCTTCTCCAAATCAAATAAAAACCATATGCAAATCTTTGTTCCTCTCTCTATTTCTCTCAATAAGTTGTCTAAGAAGATGTATAGCTTTCATAGTAGATCTTCCAGGCATAAAACCAAATTGATTCTCCGATATCATGACAACCTTCCTCAACCTAGACTCAATCACCCTCTCCCAAAGTTTCATAGTATGACTCATGAGTTTTATACCACGATAGTTTGTGCAATCTTGTATATCACCCTTATTCTTATATAGAGGCACCAAAGTACTCTTCCTCCACTCATTAGGCATCTTATTTGTCCGCCAAATCTTGTTAAAAAGATTTGTCAACCATTCTAAACCTTTCTCTCCCAAGCATTTCCAAGCCTCGATAGGTATACCATCTGGGCCAACTGCCCTTCTTGATTTCATTTTCTTCAAAGCCTCTGCAATTTCTTTCTTTTGAATCTTGCGCATGAAGTCACGATTCATCTCATGAAAAGGAATGGAAAAGTCTCCAAGATCCTGAGCATGACTTTCATTAAATAGCTTATCAAAATAATCTTTCCATCTCTCCTTAATCTCCTCATCTTTGACTAAAACCCTTTGCATTTCATCTTTGATACATCTAACCATACCCAGATCCCTTGATTTCCTATCTCTCATTTTTGCAATCCTATAAATATCCTTCTCACCCTCTTTGGTATCCAACTTGTCATAAACCTCCTTATATATCTTATCCATCGCGTTCCGAACTACTTTTTTAGCTTCCTTCTTTGCTATCATATACTTCTCCAAATTCTCATTATCATGACTTTTACTTAGATTTCTATAACACTCTCTTTTAACCTTAATAGCTAATTTGACATCCTCGTTCCACCACGATGTATCCTTGCCTAGCGGTGCACCGCCTTTAGACTCACCCAATACCTCCTTAGCCACCTTTCTCATGCCACCCGCTATTTTATTCCACATAGATTCTGAATCCTCCTCGAGACACCAATCAACTTCCTTAACTACCCGCTCTACAAACATTCCTTGTTTAGCTCCTTTCAGTGCCCACCACTTAATTTTAGGATCTATCCTATGTCTATCTCTTTTGCGGCATTGTCTAATTCTAAGATCTAAAATTAAGACTCTATGTTGTGTAGCTACACTTTCTCCCGGTATAACCTTACAATCGATGCAACAACCCCTATCTCTCTTTCTAAGTAGGAAAAAATCTATCTGACTCGTATTAACCCCACTTTTAAATGTTACTAGGTGAGACTCCCTCTTCCTAAACCAAGTGTTTGCTAAGATCATATCATAGGACAAACCAAAATCTAAAATCCTTTCTCCACTATCGTTTCTTTCTCCTATACCATAGCCTCCATGGATACTCTCAAATCCATCCCTACTAATGCCTACATGCCCATTAAGGTCACCGCCGATGAAAAGCCTTTCTCCATAAGATATCCCTTGTACTACTCCATCTAAATCTTCCCAAAATTGACGCTTAGTGGAATCATCTAAACCTACTTGAGGTGCATAAACACTAATAATATTAATAATATCCATACCTAATACTAATTTAATAAGTAAAATCCTATCACCCTTCCTACGAACCTCAACTACATTATCTATAAACTCACGACTCATAACAATCCCTACTCCATTCTTATTCCTATTTATTCCTGTATACCAAATCTTATATCTTCAAGGTTCTATCACTTTTGCTTTCTCACCTACCCATTTGGTCTCTTGTAGACATAAAATATCAATCTTTCTCCTACACATAACATCTACTAACTCTACCAACTTACCAGTTAAAGACCCTATGTTCCAAGTGGCTAACCTAATTTTATGGTCTTGGACTAACTTCTTTACCCCCACCCGTCCAACAAAGTGAGGGAACCCTTGCCTATTTGACACCACACCCGGGCGCCGGTGTGACGTGTCGCTTTCGGGCGACGACCTAGCAACCCTTGCCCATTTATCACTGCCTCCGGGCCTATAGAGTACAACGCGTCCTGGATCATTTATATACAATCTATAAAAATAAGGTTTAATGCTTGATGGGCCTAGGTTGAACCCCATACATGCTGAAAAATATAAAAATTGTGTACATTAATGCAGTTTTTGTTCAGTTAAAATACTGCACACGAAAATAAAGCTCAAATTATAATGTAACGCTCTTGAGACCTCTTCGGAACGCAAAAGTGATCGTAGATCCCTTTTCCAACACACGTGGTTATTGTCCATGACCAAGGTACAAACCTCGCATCACCCAACACACAAAAATGAGAGAAAAAATGAATATGATTGGCTAATATGGTCGGTCACCAGAAAAATGTTAGAGATGAAGGCTTAC
Source organism: Nuphar pumila (assembly GCF_984573655.1). Lineage (NCBI taxonomy): Eukaryota > Viridiplantae > Streptophyta > Magnoliopsida > Nymphaeales > Nymphaeaceae > Nuphar > Nuphar pumila. The sequence continues at coordinate 78,446,389 of NC_143261.1, read as the reverse complement.
CTAGAAAAAAATGATTTCTATAAGGACCCGCTGAAAGGCTGGTCCTCTCTCTCTCTCTCTCTCTCTCTCTCTCTCTCTCTCTCTCTCTCTCTCTCTCTCTCTCTCAACGTGGTATATGGGAAAGGATGAAGACTTAACCCATTAAATAGAGAAGGTTGGGTTTCATCCTCCTAGGTGACGCCCCTCCCCTTGGAGTTCCCAAAAAAGTCAAACTCCTAATCTTCGTTTACCTCTTGTCTCTTATGTATCCTTGGTAAACTAAATCACTAATGTTATCTAAAACTTTGACTGCTCAAGTGGTTTCATGCATAGACTATGGATCATCTCCATTGTGATCGCGATCCAACATAGGGTCCACTCCTAGGATCCAATGTTTCATACTTACCCTTTTCTCTTGATAAATAATAATTAATTATAATGAACATACACCTTCAAATTTTTTTAAAATAAAAAGCATTTACATCAAAATCTTATTAATTCAAGAAAAAAAATCATTAATTAAATTTTTTCATATTTTAAAAAATGCTTATTATTACAATTTAATTGAGGTTCTTCATTTACATTATCAATACTTAAATAATCTTTATATTTATGAAGTAATTCAAACAAGAAGTAATTATTAGACTCTTGGGCATATTTTGATCAAGAAAACTTCATTTTTTTCAAAAAAAGTCACATTTTGAGAGATATATTGTTTATGATTATGTATATCATAACATCTAAAACCTTTTTGGGTTTCTCTATATCCGAGAAAAATATAAGGAATTGCATGATGAGACAATTTTTTTTTATTGGTAAGAGCAAAACATTTACATTCAAAAGTTCTTAGTTTAAAAAAATCAGGAGAGGTCTTATAAAGTTTTTCAATAGGGGTATTGTTTTGAAGTTTCAAAGAGAGAATATCATTTATGAAATAAACAGTGACTTCGAACTAAAATTTCTTTAGGACATTTTTTGAAATGAGAAGGGTTCTAGTAGTTTCTATGATATGCCTGTATTTTCTTTCTGTCATGCCATTTTGTTGAGGGATATAAGCACAAAATCTTTGGTAAACAATTTCATTTAGTTTCAAATATTTTTTGAAATCATTTGACATAAACATTTCCCCTGAATCGGAACAAAAAATAGTTATATTAGGCTCAAATACATTTTTGACTAAGTTATGAAAGGATTTAAAATTTTCAAATATTACATGATTGCACCTAAGAAAGTAAATCCAAGTGTAATGAGAATAATCATCATTAAAGATTGCATAATAAGCATAATCACCCTTAGATACAATTGGTGTTAGACCCCATACATCTAAATGTATTAATTCAAGTGGTTTAATAGCAAAAAAAATCTATCTTAAAAGGGAATTGACTTTATTTCACTGAAAATATAAACAATTTCATTACAAAATTTTCTCAAATGAAGTATATTAGACAATTTAGATATGCTAGGATAACCTAGCCTTTCATGCCACAAAATTATATTCAAATCATGTACATTATAGCAAAAAATATTATTGAGAATTATCAATCGATTCATGTATTAGGGATCTCCTTCTCTATGACATTCCCCAATTTGTATCCCAGACTTGAGATCTTGCACCAAACATTAGTCTGATGAAAAAGAGATTCTACAACCATGATCGACTATTTGAGAAATGAAAAGAAGATTTAAATTGAGTTATAAAACAAATCTAATTTTTTGTATAAAAAATTTAAAAAATTTTAAAGTCACAAAACCCTTTTATATCAAGAGAGGAGCCATCGACAGTGAAAACATTATATCTACTTGAATTATTTCTACATTCGAAAAGTAAATGATCATGGATAGAGCTAAGAAATTGTACCTTAAAGAGAATAAGAGGATACCACAACTCTTGTGATAGAAGAAGATTAACCTTTGAGAATTAGTTGCAGGGCCCGTCACTAATTGGGATAATGACATAGTTTCAGTGAATTTGAAATCTCTATTGGTTTCATTTTTATCCTCACATGATGCATCTATGTTGAATGCCCTTCGTCAATCCTTTCTTTTAAATTCAAGATAATAATGTTTAACATGCCCCAATTTTCTACAATTATGGCATATGATCTCCTTTATTCCTTCATCATTACGTTGTCTCCCAAAGTTGGGTCTTATGAAGTGAGGAAGCTTGTAAGTATTTGTGTTGGCATCACATCTTTGGACTGGGTTATGGTCTTCAACCTAGTATCTTTCATACTTACTTCAACCAAAACTTCATGAAGTAGAGGTTCATCTTTTTCACGATGAGTAATGGTAGCCCTCATATGTTCGAATTTGGGTCTTAAGCCTTGTCTACAACAACAAACAACAACAACAACAACAACTACGCCTTCTTCCCAAAACAATTGGGGTCGACGATATGAACCAACAAAGAAAATCATTCTGGGTCTTCCACATGAATCCTTCTCCTCCATTCATTTCTATCCAATGCCATGTCCTCGGTGAGGTTCAAAGCATTCATATCCTTTCCTATCACCTCCATCCATGTCTTCCTAGGCCTACCCCGACCTCTTTTAACTAATATATTTTCCCATTTCTCCATCCTTCTAACTGGAGCGTCATTAGGCCTTCGTCGAATATGTCCAAACCACCGTAAACGATTCTCTCTCATCTTATTTTGAATGGGTGCAACGCCTACCTTCTTACGTATCTCCTTGTTCCGAATCTTATCTTTTATTGTATTTCCACACATCCATCTCAGCATACGCATCTCAGCTACACTCATTTTTTGAATATGATGTCTCTTGGCAGCCCAACATTCCGTACCATATAGTAAAGCGGGCTTAATAGTCATCCTATAAAACTTTCGCTTCAACCGCAATGGCATTCTACGATCGCACAACACTCCAGTTGCACTCTTCCATTTCATCCACCCAACCTTTATCCTATGATTTACATTTCCATCAATTTCTCCATACTTTTGAATGATAGATTCCAAATATTTGAAAGAATCATCCACCGGTATTTCTTGCTCACCAAGCTTCACTACACTCCCATCTTTATTTCGTTGCTTACTAAATCGACATTCCATGTATTCTGTCTTACTCTTACTCAACTTAAAACCTCTTGCTTCCAATGTCTGTCTCAATAATTTAACTTAGCATTAACCCCAACTCTAGACTCATCAATCAAAACAATATCATCAGCAAACATACACCACGGCACATTTTCTTGAATTGATCTCGTAAGCTCATTCATCACTATAGCAAATAGGAAAGGGCTTAAAGCAGATCCTTGATGTAACCGAACCGTTATAGGAAAAAGGAAAATTGGTTGTCACCCCTCCACAAGTGCGGACATTGGTTACTACTCCTTCATACATATCTTTAATTATACTAATGTACTTGAGAGAAACACCCTTCTTCATCATTGTCCACCAGAGAACGTCCCTAGGTACTCTATCGTAAGCCTTCTCCAAATCAATAAAAACCATATGCAAATCTGTGTTCCTCTCTCTATTTCTCTCAATAAGTTATCTTAAGCCTTGTCTAAATTAAAAAATATATATTCTTCTAAGATTTGTGTTTCTTAGACTAGCATCATTGGGTGACCCAAATAGACTCTAATTTAGCCATTTTGTCTCAGTCATTTTAAGGATCAATAATATTCATGAACATTTTTGTCATCTTCAGTATTTTTCATTTGTGAGCAATACCTCTTTGGGTATACATTTGCTTGATAAAAATTCAAGCCTTATCAACTCTTTCAAATTTAAAGATGTACTTACACGGCTTCTCACACAAGCTTACCATGAAGAGTGAGGTCACTTTCACATGACTAATTTTCCATGTTTTATAGTTACTTTTGTAATCCAAGAGAATTTTATGTCTCTTGTTTTTTTTAGGGTCTTTTCTTTAGAAGTTTTATCTTTTTCTCTTATTTTCTTTGAGGGTGTTTTCTTTCAAAGTTTTATCTTTTCTCACCACAGCTTTGGTAAAAGTAGGTTGAGGTTTAGAATTAAAACTATCAACCAAATGTCAGAATTTTTTCCTTACTAATATTCTTTTCACCGTAGTGGCCCTCATGTTATAGTTGGTCCCCATTAAAATTGATGAAAACAATGGTTACAACTTTTTTTTATCATAGAAGAAAAGAGAATAAAAAAGATAAAAGAGATGAAGATGATTGATGGCACAGTTTTCAAAATAAACAAACGCTCATACAATCTTCACGGTCTACCACGCTATCTTCAAATACAAAAAACAATCAATGAGCACCAAGACTATGAAACCATGTAATATGTAATGAAGGAACAAAAAATATAAATAGATGTCTCTTATAGGCTAAGAACACAATAACTAGCTATGAGTTAATACAAAACTCATAAAAATAATGAACATTATTAGAGATTGGGTGCTTGAAAAAGCAATACCCATCTAAGGGAAAGCACCTCTATATACACACAAAGGATAGCCAATATGGTTGTTGAGAGTATCCCAATAGCAATGACAATATTGCTCATTACAAAAGCAGGAAGTTACAAAACAGAAAAAATAAAAGAAACAAAAAATATACAAAGACATTAGTACCCCTAATGAGGACCTATGCAGTGAAAAAACTAAAATACCCCTATTAAGTATTATCTATTAAAATGCTATATATATATGATCCAACTTAACAGTAATCACATCTACTCCACTAAAGGCCTAAATTATCAACCCTTGATAGAAATGGGTGGGACCAACCGAGGATCCAACTAAAAGTATAGGCGAAGGCTTTCAATATATACTCAAGGAAAACTAATGTGGAACAGGTCTGAAGCAACAAACCGACGCTTATACCGATCTTCACAGTCCACCAAGATATCTTCAAATACAAAGAACAATCAACGAGAACCAAAACTCTGATACCATGTAATGAAAAACAAAAAATATAAATAGATGTCCCTCATGAGCTTATAAGAATACAAGAACACTAACTACTTATGAGTTGATACAAAACTCATACACATAAACCACATGCGAACTTGAATCACAAGTAAAAATAATGAATATTATTAAGAGATCGGGTGCTTGAAAAAGTAATACCCATCTAAAGGGAAGCACCCCTATATAAACACAAAGAACAACCAATATGGTTGCTGAGAGCATCCAATAGCAATGACAATATTGCTCATTACAAAACCAGGAAGTTACAATACAGAAAAAACTAAAAAGAAAAAAAATATATAGAAAGACATTAGTACCCCTAATGAGAACCTATGCAGTGAAAAAACTAAAATACTCCTATTAAGTATTTTATATTAAAATGCTATGAATATATATATATATATATATATATATATATATATATATGATACAACTTAACACTAATCACATCTACTCTACTAAAAGCCTAAATTATAAACCCTTGACAAAAATGGGTGGGACCTAGGATTCAACTAAAAGTGTAGGCGAAGGCTTTCAATATATACTCGAGGAAAACTAGTGTGGATCAGGTCCGAAGCAACAAACTGACGCTCATACGATCTTCACGGTCCACCATGCTATCTTCAAATACAAAGAACAATCGATGAGCACCAAGACTCTAATACCATGTAACAAAGAAAAAAATATATAAATAAATGTCTCTTACGGGCTTACAAGAACACAATAACTACTTGTGGGTTGGTACAAAACTCATATACATAAACCACTTATGAACTTTAATCACAAGTAAAAAATAATGAATATTATTGAGAGATTAAGTGCTTGAAAAAGCAATACCCATCTAAGGGGAAGCACCCCTATATACACAAAGGAGAGCCAATATGGTTGTTGAGAGCATTCCGATAGCTATATTTAGGCAATGACAATATTGCTCATTACAAAAACAGAAACTTACACAACAGAAAAAATAAAACAAAACAAAAAATATACAAAGACACTAATGCTCTTAATGAGAACCTATACAGTGAAAAAACTAAAATACCCCTATTAAGTATTATCTATTAAAATGCTATATATATATATATATATATATATATATATCCACTAATCGCGTCCACTCCACTAAAAGCCTAAATTATCAACCCCTGACAGAACTGAGTGGGACCAGACGAGGATACAACTAAAAGTGTAGGCCAAGGCTTTCAATATATACTGGAGGAAAACTATTGTGGACCATGACCAAGGCTATGTTTGGGAGCCTTGCAATGGGATGAAAACACAGTTTCAGTGTGTTGCCAAAATATCATGAAGTGGCATTGTTTCAGCAATGCCACTACTCCCAAGCAGCAAGAGAATGACAGAAACCACAACACAACCTCCTATTCAAGGCTCCCAAACATAGCCTAAATGGATTACACCATTTGCTTTGATATGGGCCAAGGGAAACGGCTACTTAAACAAACGCCAACCCACACACAAACAAACACACACAGGAGGAAAGGGTGGGGGGGGAGGAATCAATTAATTTAATGATCAGAGTGAGTGACATTGCAACCCCTCCGGTAGATTCCGAGGCATGGGGACAGCAGTCACGTATCTCTGTGGCAATAACTTTCTAGGCACAACACCAACAGCATCAGAAGATGGAGCAGCAGCCGGGGCAGAAGCAGAACTCTCCACCGCTACTGCCCCCTCTGCCGGGCCCCTCCCATGGAACCTCGCAAAACGGTTGATGATGGAGAACCTCCCCAAATCCTGGCATTCCACTCTGATATCCAGTACTGAAGGGCCCTTCTCCAACCTGAAACACCACCTCCAACAATTAGAACATTTTATGCATCTGAATTTTTGTATACCTACAGGCCTACCAAAATTAGCACTCAGCAATAGCGTAATCCAGAAAAAAATAACATGAATTATATGTAGTTCGTTATCCTTCCTATGCATATTGATGGAAACAAACAACGCTCAGCAAGGCATGAAGTAGGATGTTGCAAATATGTGTGTGCAGCATGAGTGCTGAGTGCTGAGTGCTGAGTGAATCCAAGTAGATTACTCCCTGCTATTACATAATCGAAGGTGACTGTTCAAGAGCAGTTAAGTCTGTACAGTACAAGGCAAATGGTCCCATACTACTCAAGTCAACAACCATGTCACGTAAAGATGTGGAGAAAACCAATTATTGGAAAAGAACTGGTGGAATGGATGCAGAAGCTACAGCCTCCCTCTCTGCTTTCATTTTCTTTTCCCGCACATTCTGCTAGGAGTTTTATTCCTGGTTTTTTCACGCATATGAGAAGAATACTAGAGATAACAGACACGAGAAAACAGCTAATTACAAACCAGGTAGCTGGTGGTGCAATGGAGTATAAGCCCTGAACTTGGACGATGTTAAGATGCAGTCTTTTCAGCAGACTATATTCTGAAGTGTGGGGCCCTCAAGAAATAGCCAGTTGGTGTAATAGTGAGAACTTTTGCAGAGCTGCTCAGTAGTGGGCAAATAAGTCCCCTCCAATCAACTAGAAAGGCAGAAAAACTCAAAAGCACCTAGTCGATGTTGGTAATGCTTTTTGTATCTTCTGATGCAGGGAATTTGAGGCAGCCAATAGGTTAACATTGGCAACAATGAAACTGTGGATGGAACTGGAATCTAGGTAGGTTGACAGAATGGACATGGCAGCAAAACCCAGCTTTGAATCAATGGGTGGTTAAATAGGGAAACAAGGCATTATCAAGATTTTGGAGAACTCAACGGCTTCACGAGCATTCCTTTAGGGTATGTTTGATGGCTTGTCCAGGATGGGATGAAATGAAGAAAAAGGACAAGACAGAACATTGGTTTTGTTCATTTCGTAACAATTGTAGTAAGTGCATCGTTTGTTTGGACCGTACTTGGATGTTGTGTTCCAAATGTCCATTGTTTGATGACGATGTGCGGACAACTTGGAAGGTCATGGATAATGGGTAATGGGTTGAATTACTTCGTTTTGGATCATATGACCTGATCTGCCCAACCATATGAGTGTTTTAACATGTTTATTATGGATTTTAACGTCGGATATAGATATCAGATTGGATCTAAAAACTAAAAAATGTTTAATATTTGGGTAATTTGAGAAAAATAAGAATTGATATTTTTTTATATATAAATGCTTTAATAGGTGCCTTATTAAATCTAATTATGAAATTTTACCTAAAAAATATGGATTTTAGCTTTAAATATAGATCTCAAATTGGATCCAAGTGTGAAAAAAATGTTTAAATTTTGGGTAATTTGAGAAAAAAAAAAGAATTCATATTTTTTATGTACAATCCAAAAACCCTAAAATGCATATTTATATTCATTTTACATACAAACCAAAAACCAAAAATTCAAGAAAATAAATCATATTCATATTTTTATACCAAAAACCAAAATGCAAGAATTCATATTCATAAAACCAAAAACCAAAATGCAATATATTTATATACAAACCGAAAACCAAAACAAAAATAAGAATTCATATTCATATTTTTTATAAATAAATCATAAAACCCTAACAAAATTTTCACATCCATGGCACCACACACGGCGCCCGCAACAAGGGTAGCCAGAACACCCATCAGGTTATTTTTCCTCGACTCCTTTGCGACATCAAAATGAACAACAAAAGCCCTTGAATTTCTGGCCAAGGGCTCATCATCCCGCTAGTCTGAGAGCTCGAATGGGAATCTCCGCGGCCCGAAAGCGAAGGCGAGGTGGTCGCCATTGTCGGGCAAGATCGAGAAAGAGAAGGACAAGAAGAAGGAGATGGGCACCTTGGCTTCCCCTTGGAACATCTCGATGGGGGTTTTGCTCAAAACTAGCCTCGAACTCAGAGACAATCCATTGGTGATTCAGATGGCATAATCGGCCTGAGAGATGCGAGCATCACCAAAAAGAGAGGTACCCAAATCGCTTCCAGTCACTTTAAATTTGGGGAAGGACAAAGATGGTTGGTGGGACAAATTAGGTTTAAGGTTAGAATTGGGGTTCGTTGCAACAATGGGGAAGTGAGAAAGGACAGTGAGGGGAAAGAGGTACCTCAGGAGGAAGAGAAAGAAGGAGAAGGCAGCCATTGCTCTGAAAAAGAGGGAAGGAGAGAGAGAGTCGGGTGCCCCCATCGAGGCATACTTTTTTATAATTTGTTCCCCCCATCCCTGTTAACATGGGGGTGGACCCATTTTTTGACACGGCGGCCAACGTTTGTTAGAATGTGTCTTTTCCATCTTTTTCATCTTGTGCGATAAGCAGGATGAACCATCAAATGTGTCCTTAAAGAACATGATTCCCAAAGTTGTGTCCATTTGTTCTTTTTATCAAATTTGTAAGAACCATGAGCTCCTCTTTAGAATATCTAATAAAAAGTCTTGTTTTTCTTTTGAGTTGGTTCATTCTAAACTCTGGGGACCTGCCTCTGTCCTTTCCTTTTCTAAATCTCGAGACTATGTTACATTTATAGATGATTTCAGTAGATATACTTGGATCTTTTATCTTAAATCTAATGATCAAGTACTCTTCGTCTTTCAGCGTTTTAAAAATTATGTTGAAAATCATTTCTCTCGTAAAATTCTTACTCTCAGGAGCGATGGTGGTGGTGAGTATACATCTAGTGCATTGAAAAAACTCTTACATGATAATGGCACTCTGCATGAGATGTGGTCCTAAAACACCCGAACAAAATAGTGTTGTTGAACGTAAACATTACTATGATGGTCGAGTACAACCCTATGACAGATTTATGGACAGAGGCATTCCATATTGCAACCTTTCTTATTAATTGAATGCCTTTGATGAACCTGAATGGTCATACACCGCATTTCTTAATGTTTGGGAAAGAGCCAAATTATATGTGCATTAAAGTCTTTGGTTGTATGAGTTATGTCCACGTTCATAAGACTCTTAGAGATAAGTTTTCTCCAAGAGCCAGGCCTTGTCAGTTTGTTGGTTATGATGATGAGTATAAGGGCTATAGATGCTTTGACTATGATTCTTGTAAACTTATCATTTCCCGAGACATTTTTTATGAGAATAGGATGGGAAACTATAACAGCTACTCTAATGGTACACAGTCACATTGGTTGTCTACCTTTTGGCCTTCAGCCCATACTGTTCAGTCCATCACACCATTCTGATCAGATTTCACATAAACTCATTGCTGCTGATGGTCCAAACTGCATATCAGATATGTTCTCCACCTTCCTGTTACATCACTCATTTTTCTGGTTCAAATAAGTATATAGCAGACGCACTCAATCAGCCACTGAAGGAGAGAGCACGCATGTTGCATTCTCTCCAGAATTGAACTGTATATAGCCAAGTACAGGTGAAAATCAAAGCAGCATTCAGACTGATTCCCTTGCTCAAGTGAGAAGATCTTCGAGGGTAAGGCACCCTCCAGATCGTTTTGTTACATATAAATCTTTCTCATTGGACTTCAATGTGTTTGCTCCAGCCCTTGAGAATGAAAAAGAGCTTACTTTATATGGTGCAGCTAGCCAAAATCCTTGATGGGTAGAAGTCATGAAAGAAGAAATCAAGGCATTACATGAATGCAATACATGGACTAGCTGACCGACCTCGAGGAAAGAACATTGTCGGTTGCCGATGGGTATACAAAGTTAAATATAAGTCTGTTGGGAGCGTAGAAAGATTCAAAGCACATGTCATTGCCAAAGGATACACACAAGAACACAGACTAGATTTCGATGAAACTTTCAACCATGTATTCTGAATGGGTACGATAAGGGTGGTCTTATCTATTGCAGCTGCTCACAAATGACCCCTATTTCAGCTGGACGTGAAGAATGTCTTTCTTCATAGGAATTAATATGAGAAAGTTTATATGGAGCATCCTCCTGGGTACCTAAAAGGCGATATCAAAGGCTTTTTAGATTAAATAAGGCTATCTATGGGATGGAGCAGGTATCTAGAGCTTGGTTTGAGACCTTCAGTGGTGTGATAACATCTTGGATCCATATGAAGTCATTGTGATTATTCGCTCTTTGTTCATTTTGACAACAAAGGTATGACTATTTTGTTAGTTTATGTGGATGATATAGTCATAAAAGGGAGTGACATTTCAAAAATCAAAGAATTGAAAAGAGTGCTACATGATCGATTTCACATGAAATATCTAGGGTTGCTGACATACTTTCTGGGAGTTCAAGTGGACCAACAAGATGATGCTCTAGTTCTTACTCAATGCAAATATGCTCGTGACCTTCTTCAACAAAGTGGAATGCTTCAATGCAAAACAGCTAAAACTTCCATGGCTCAAAATATGAAATTGTAGGACACACAAGATAGTAATTTGTTACTTGAACAGCCAGACAAATTCAAAAGCATAGTAGGAGCCCTCCAATACATGACTTTCACCAGACCTGATCTTGTTTATGTTGTTAATCAAGTTTCCCAATACATGCATTCTCCCAGACAAAGCCACATGGAAGCTGTCAAGAAAATTTTGTGACATATTAAAGGTACTGTCAGATGGTCTGGTTTATAATATAGGAATTGGAATTGTCGTCCATTCGCCGATCACTATTATAGCATATTCAGATGTTGATGGGACAGGGGACCCAACTACCAGATGATCAGTACCTAGATATGGGGTATACCTCGGAACGCATCTTTTATCTTGATCTAATAAAAGGCAAAGGACTGTGGCCAAATCTAGTACATAAGCGGAATATAGAGTCATGGCAATTGTTACAGCAGAAGTCTTGTGGATTAGACATCTTTTAACAGCATTGCATCAGGGAATAGTGAAGTCAGTGCTATATTGTAACAACCGGAGTGTAGTTGCTATTTCCACTAATCCTGTACAACATGAAAAAATGAAGCATGTTGAGTTAGATCAGCATTTTTTGCGAGAGAACGTTGAGGACAAGAAAATTCACCGTATGTTCATGACCAGTGAAAGACAAATTGCACATTTATTCATCAAACCTCTTTCAGTTCATAGGCATTGGTTTCTGAAGGCCAAATTGTCCATGGTGCAAAACCATGCATAGTTTGAGGGGGAGTGTTGAGAATAGCTGTGAAATAGAAAGGGTTATTTCAATCATTCAAGTTATATCAGGATAAGTTAGTACTTGTTGTAAATGTACATGGGTATTTTTGTACATCTGAAAATATATTAATATAAGAGGAGAACCCCACCAAGAGAGACGTCGCATTCCTTGACTGCAATCCCATTGCACTCCTCATTGAAGGTTACCTATGTCACCCGGGTACGGGTACAAGTGCAGATACGGAGGGTATGACACGGCAATTCCAAAAAATGTGGGTACGGGGACACGGCTATATATAAATATTAAACATCACATAAATACAAAATAAATTGAATATAATCTAAATATATCTAAAAATATATATTATATAATGAAAATATAAAGTTATAAACTAAAATTATAATTATAAATTATAAATTGAATACAAACTTGTATGTACGGAGGGTAAAATGGCGTGTCCAAGTGTCGACACGGGTACGGAGGGCAAAATGGAGTGTTTGTGTGACATAGCAAGTTACGCAGATTCAAAGGCTTCTTCTCAGATGTCACAAAATTAAAGCATACAAGCAACAACACCATAACCAGAAACAGTAAGGAATTGCAGTCTGAAGTCAAGCAAGTCAAGGTGGTACAAGCGACTTCTATGCCCGGTGCCAATCATCCTTTCTAACCACAAAGTAGATAAAATGGTTGACTCAGGCCTAAAACCCTGGTTGACTGCACCCCAAGTACTCAATACTACCACAACAACACAGTACGACACTGGTTTGGGGCCTGAGAGGTGCCCGTGCTACATAGCTATCAAGTAAATTAGCCTAGACTTAAATTGAACAGTTTGAATTGCATAAAACTATAAAAACTATGATAAATGAAGTGCAAAAGCAGACTTTCTTGAAAACCTTGAAGGGGATTTAGTAGACCAGGAGTTGTTCTTCTTACCATTTGGATGACCTTTCCGTTCTTCTCTTATATTTTCTAGTTGGTCATTCCTCCTTGCCTTTGTATGTTGTTATGTGTTATTGCATAATAAACATTCATTCTTGTCAAATTCTCAAGACTTAAGTGACAATAGGCACATGGGAGAGAGGGTGGGGAAGCATCGGCAACTATATTGAAACATGTTAGACAGATGAAAACACAACGAAATTTAGAAAGACAAAATCAAGTACCAAATTAGACAAGAATTAAAAGAAAAAAAGAAAACAAGAGCTAAGAAGAAAAGTAAGGAGAATTCAAGTATGGGTGGTGAAATTACCAATTAAGCATATATTGAAAAGGTTGAAAGAACAAATGGGTGGAAAGCCCCTACAATTTTGGGTAGAACATATTGAAGGATACAAGTTCAACTTAGTCAATGAAACAGCCTCATATCATTTTGAGTAGATAGCTGTGCCATGATGACTGCAAGACCGACAGCGACAATTCTATTCCATCATCTACAGGATACAATTCACAGAGAGGAAAGAGAGAGAGAGGACTCGCAGCTACCATCTACATGGATTGGAACTTGGAAGACTACTGACTGCACAAATATGACCAATGGGTGGATATACCTCAACAGTAAAATTTTGATCAACTGAAGATATTTCCACATGAAATTTTATAGATGCTATACATTTGATGAAGGCATTACCAGATAAAGTAACAATACTAATCAGAGCTATTTTATTTGATGGTGTGCCTCTACTACAGATTTGATTCCACATCACATACATATGCCAACACATATTGGTCTGACTGGTCATAAAACAAAGGAACATCATAACCCACAAGGCATGATTACATACCTCTGTCTCTTTTGATCAATGGAAATATAAACAAGGAAAGAAATGTCTAGGAAGCACTTGCATAATTCCTGAAGGACAAGAAAGAGAATTGTCTTACATCTAAGTAAGCAAAAGGGTTGCATTTGATGTCTTACATCTAAGTAAGCAAAAGGGTTGCATTTGATCATTTGAAAGGAGCAAGACTATGAAAGGAAACAAGGTCCTCCAAAGATATTCACCAAAATAACAAAGTGGACACTCAAAGAGTTCCACCAAAGCATCAAAAGAACACACACAATCCACAAAATGAGCTCACACACAAACACCCACTAAAGGGGCAAACACAAGGAATAGAAAATAATGTTTTATTGAACACTATGCAAGAAAGCCCCATATTTATACACAAAGAGGAAGGGGCTCATAGAGAGTCGTGACCCCAATGGCTCTAAATAGAGACGTTGGGAGCCAGACTACTCCTTATGTTGACCAGTCAACTTATGTTGACCAGTCAACTTATGTTGACTAGTACAAAACCAAAACAAAAAAATAAAAAACCTAATCCTAGTTACTATTTTTAGTTCCTATCTAGTTATATTACATATGACTATATATATATATATATATATATATATATATATATATATATATATATATATATATATATATATATATATATATACACACACACACACACACACTTATTTTTAATACTCCCCCTCAAACTCACGGTTGGATAACCGAAAGTTTGTCTAAGAGAAATATGTACACATATTTTTAACAGACTACAGTTAGCATTTTCTTCTTTACTTTTCAAAAAAAAAATAAAGGAATTTCGAAAAGTAAAGGAATTATATCAAGTCACCAATCTGCAAAAAGAAAACTTAAACATCCAATACACCACGTAACAAGGTAGTTTCTATCCAACCGTGCTAATCAGCAATTTTAGTAAAAAGTGAATGCATATATATGATTTGGTAAAGGAAGAGAAAGAAAGCAAATAAGCTGTTATTCTTCTAGCTGCACTACCTCAGAAAGTCATTTTCCAGGTTCCTTGCTTTGTTGAGAAAGCCTTCCACGAGTTTTGAGACAGATCGATTAGCTAACCATACAAAACTGCCAGGTCTCACAGATGTCCTGGCAAAGGAAGAGAAAGAAAGTTTTCAGAACATCATTACAAAACCAAATGTCAGGAGTTTATAGAATCATGTGATCAGCATTCCTATATATCTTAAAATAGAATTATTCAGATAGGTTCTTACGTGTTATCATTATCAACATGTGCTTCTGAATCAGCTGTGAAGGAGGAGACTAGGCTACATGCATCTCCTAATGACAGTTTCGCCAGAATATATGTTGCTGTCTCGTAGTCTGCACTGGCTGCTGCAGAGAGAACTGATGCTGGTAAGGGACAAATTATTTGCTGCATTAGCTGGGTGGTGACGATTATCCTTGTTCTAGGTCTAAGCATTAGTAGGCCCTCATCAATCATCTCAGCTTCATCATCAATCTGCAGTAAGAACGAAGGAAAAAACAAGAAGTAATTAACATTACCTTTAAACTTCACAGGCACACCGAGTGGGAACCAGAAAGAAATCAGCCAAGTACAAACCTTCTCTATTCGCCGATTCGTCGCATGTGCCCAACGGAGTTCCGCAACACTGAAATAAATCAAGAAAATCTAAGTAGGGAATCATGAAAAGAGGGCAGTTCAGTTGATTCATTAGTCTGATGTAAGGAAACCAGATAAAAATAACAACAATCCCAGCACAGTCATCTTGGTAAAGCAAAAACATGTAAATGAAGAGCTCCTTCAAGGTAGCACCACCTTATACTCTGAAGACTTCGGGAAGTATGTGTAACCACTTTATTCCATGGTTGAAGCTCCAAAGAAGCACTCTTACGCTTCTTATGTTTCACAGTGACCTGAGTTTGATCATTAGCCTCTGGCCGTGATGAGCAACGTGGAGACAGGTGCTCCTTGGCTGCCACAACACTGGCTGAGCTTTGCATAGATGTGTGAGATCCAACTTGGTTTGCATCACTGAAACTTCTTTGCTCAACCACTGTGTGCGAACATGCGCCTTCAGAAACTCTTCCAAAAAAGAACTGATGAGCTGCGGCTTTTGTAGAGTTCTGTGGAACAGCAAATCTGTCAGACGTAGTAACAAACTGTCCATTTTTGTAGGTTCCAAACTGCTCAAACCAAGAGGTCGCCATCTGGTGACTAGGATGAGAATGTCCAATTCCGCTAAGTGATGATTGGGCAGGCATCAAGGTAAAATGGCTAGGAGGATGATTTTGTGGCTTATTTCTTTCTAATGCAACCATATCTTGGGGATGTGAACTTGTGGCTAGAATATGACTGGATGTGTTTGCGTTCTGATTTTTAGTTTCTTCTAAGGAAAAACCTAGACTTTTGGCATCTGCTACTGTATACGGTGCATGTTGAAAAGTTCTTGGGGAATTTCCCATTAAATCACTGCTTGAAGCACCATAGACATATACAGGTTTTTGTCCCATCTTATCAGCCAAATGTGAAACATCAACATCATGTTCTCCCCTCAACCTCTTCATTTCTTTCTTCGGATCACTCTCTGCACTTTTCATGGCTTGCATCTGGCGCAGTAGTGAATAATTTGGTTGTGAACCAGCCACACCATCCAGAGTCCCTTGAAAAGATGCATTACTTGTTTTAGAAGCTAGGGAGTGCTCATGCCCTTGTCTATCTCCAATGTCGTTTTTCTGATGTAGATGATATTCTGTCAAACATTCACGCTCTAATGACTGAAGTGAGGAAGCACTGGGTGACATGACAGCTCTATTAGAGGGAATGTGCTGTGAGGGACTCTCTTTTCTTTGCTGACCTTCGATAGAAGGAAGATGCTGTGTGTTAATAGAACTTGGACAAAGTTCAGAAGCACTACTTCCACCTCTATCACTCGTATGTTGATCATTCACTGCCTGAAAACCCCAAGTTGTTGCAGGACTTACAGACTGAAGAGGGCCTCTTGAAACCATCTGTGGGACTCCTGACATGCTTCTTTGGGATGACACATTGTGCAACATTGTTGAGAAGCTACTCTGCAGTGGCACACCCTGTTGACCAGAAACTTGACTAACTGGTACTGGTTCCAAGATATGAACAGGTTGACTTGAATTTCCTGTGTAGGAAGAGCTTGCATTTGAAGGAAGAAACTGACCATTCATACTACTGTTATCCCTAGCAAGGAAAGATGAACCAGACGAGCCAGTGAAATCAATCTCCCCTCGTGGATTCAGGTCAAAAGAATCAACTTTGCCAGCAGTCTCTGTCCGTAATGCTTGCACCAGTAGTTCACCTGGACATCCATCCTGAGAGTCCCGACTCTGTCTAAAACCAGAACCAGACTTTCCTTGTTTGTTGGGATCAACCTGACTTGGATAAGCAAGAGCAGCAAACTCTTCAGCTACAGCTTGTCCACTTGCATCAGAGTTTTGTTGATATTGTAACTGATTTTGGATATAATGCACTCCGGTTGTAGCCATTACTGCTTGATTTGCCTGAAGCTTTGAACTTGTATCTCGGTTGGCCATTGGTGAGAACTCATGAGCTGTGTCTGTCAAACCAGTCTCATTACACCAGTTGCCTTGCTGAGACCTTTCAGAAGGATGCTGCAAACTCTTTACAGAAGTCTGAGGACGCAACCATATCTCCCCCTTGTCTGAATCCATCTCAATGTCCCTCGAATTAAGGTCGCTATTGGCATGTGAAAAGGCCTGAATTGGCAAAAGGTGCTTTGGAACTGTAGATGCCCCAGATGGAGGAGCGAGATGTAGGCCAAAACCTTGTGAAGAAGATAACTGGTTGCCCTGCAGATGAGCTGCAGTTGTATCAGATGTGGCAGATTCAGACATCTCTAACGATGGGCTATAATCAGGAGAGCCAAAGGGCTTTGCAGCATTCTCCCTTGAATGATCAACCTTGTGAAGAAGCTCAAGCATATTTTGACTGCAACATTCGATCTTTTCTGTTACCAACTATAAATTGCAAAAATTCTACAATATTACAACCATCCTAAACAAAAAAACATTATGTCAACAGAAGAAATGATGAACTCTGAAATTCAAATTGTGCATTACCAAATTATACCATTCCTATTACCTGGTCTCATATCTGTCCTTTGGCGGATAAAATGTCATAGGTCCTTCAAAGGAAGAAGCAGGAGCAAAATCATAACCATGAGTAGATTTAGAAGATACATCCTCAGGTCCTTGTCCACTGTTCTGCAAATTTTTTTCCAGGAACACCTACAAGAGAGGACAATGTGAATATACTAAACTGGGTTAAAAAAATTCCAAAATCAGTGACTATTGCATGAACAGGTAGATCCTCAATCATTATCAACTCACTTTTTCTGAATTAGCAGCACTGTTGGCAGCAACACCACCGAAAGTCTTCGTGTTAGCCATATACCCTAGATCGAGACTTTTTTGTTCCCCAACTGCAGCTTGTAATCCTTGGGAAAGCAGTTCATTCTTCATGGCGTTTGGTTGCTGGGCATTCATGGCCAGCTCTCTCATGGGATGGTATAAAAATTTACGGTTGCCTGCTGTACCAGTTTTCCTGACATGCAAAGGTGCTTTCTGATTTCTGGAGGTCAAAGAACGAGAATCATTCATAGAAGACCAAGTATTATCCATCAGAATCCCTCCCACTGTTGCGTGTTGACCATGATACAAATGATTAGAGGTGGGACCATTGCTAGGAGTCTCATTGAGGTAGCATCTCTCCATATTGTTATCATGTGTTTCACCAGCCTTACCAGAGTGATTTATGGATGACACTTGATTCAAGTGGTGTTGATATTTGTCTACATTCTCACTCCCCTTATTAATACTTGAAGAAGGATCAAACTGATTGCTACTCTGCATTTGTTGATTCTTTTCCAGATTAAGGTTTAAGATGCCTGAACCAGGAGCTGAAATGAAACTATTCACACATGTGTCATCATTGTGCACCTGTGGGCTATTTGAAGATGATTTTGCTTGTTCAAATCTCCCACTCAAATTGGGAATAGATGACAAACACCGACTATCATTCTTTTGCGCATTGACTTGTTCGTCAGCTTGCCACAAATTAACATCACGGCCCCTTCCTAGATGCATGGCAACCATTGACTCATTGCTTTGAGAAGGCTGCAAATTGTTCTCATCATCTTGCATGTTATCGCCATCAGATGGCAGTGATTCATTCATATTCCAACCATTCAATTTGCCGCCAGATTGCCCATCTGTCCAATAAGTGATCATGTTTGGTCGCTGTTGAGGAGCCCAGGAGGATTGCATGCTCAGTGCATCCAAGTCCATGTCCTCAGGACGCGCAACAGTCTCTGACTGATCATATGCCTGACTTCTCCAAGCACCAGTAGAAGCATTTCCTAAAGCCAAGGGAGCTCCATCACCTATAGCATTTTCTTGAGGGTTCTGCTCTAGCCGTCTACCTTCTTTGGGTGATTTTCTAAGCGATTCAGATGGACCCTCATTGTGCATGAAAGCAGGACCACTATGTGCATTACCCTCTGCTTTCCCGCTTTGTTCATAAGTGAGTTTAGGTGTCATCTGTTGAAATCCTGGACTCTGGCCACTGGAGTTCATAGTGGTATCATCAAACAAATGAAAAGGCCTTGATGGCAAAGAATTGGCAGTTTGTGTGTTAGGGTCACCCCATCCTGTGCTCTGTCTCCCATTGTCATTTAAATCTGAAGGATTCCCAGTTGAAAGATCAGTCTTTTGAAAGTTCAAGCGACTCCACTCATCCTGCATCCCAGTATCACTGCTGGAAGCTTCAGCTACAGCTGACTGCATGAGAGCGCTCCAGCTGCCACTTTGAACAGATGGGAACATGTTGAAATAATCAGAACCTTCCAAGTGATTACCCTGCAAAAAACTTCCTCCGCTGATGATACCGGCTCTACCAAAATCATTTGATAAAGGTTGGCCTCTGTGGGTAGAATCCCAAACACAATCATCACCACCATAGAGGATCTTCTCCTCCAAGGGATCTAATGTCACCAAACTCTGTGGAGGACCAGTCTGAAAAGTTATCTTTTCCTCTACATTTCCCGACCAACCAACATGCCCTTGCCTCCCATGAAATTCCTGCATCGGCAAGTTCCTCGATAAAGGGGCCACCTGTTGAAAATTTCCTGAACGGATGCTACTATTTACACCATGCATGACATGAGGAACCTGACCAGGCACATTTTTTCCAAGAAAGCTCTGTTTAGAAACAGATAATCCATCATCTGCAGATGCATGACCAGAAAATGAAGCAGAATGGGCAGCATGAAAAGAACCAAATGCATTAGACTGCATCCCTACTTTCTGAGCCTGGTTCCCAGTTGCTTTGGTAAAAATATCAGCATTATCTTGAATGCCCCACTGAAGATTAGAATAGGAGTTAATAGGGTTGCTAGATGCCTCCTTTACGCCACCAAGAGAAGCACCATACGTAGATTGGCCAAGCTGTTGAGGTACTAAACCCATTGAAGATAATGCGCGCATTTGGTCCTGCGAAAGGACCAGGCCATTGGGGAAACCTTGCAGAGCAGAAGAACCAGCCCGAACCATGTTTGGGTTGCCAAACATAAACATCTGGGAACTATTCATCATCTTAGGGTCACTTCCAATCTGAGGCACCCTCTCACTCGACCACATGTAGTTTGCTGCATCATGAATTGGGGTTCCATTAACCACAGCAGCTGCCTGGTCCCCTGGCATTTGTTTTGCAAGTGCAGAAAACTGACCCACTGAATTCTGTTGTCTTGCTTCTTGATCGAGCTGCTGAAATTGACGTTGGCGTTGCTCTTGCAGCTGCTTGTAGAGATACTGTTGCTGCAATAGCTTCATATCACTGAACCCTGAGAGTGGCCTTGGTTGAGGTTGTGATATGCCCGGTTGTTGATTCCTCATGAGCTGAGGTTGGCTACCAAGAAAATCAAAATTGACTGGAGCTTCTGCAGTTTTCACACTTTCAGAGATCATAGTATGGCCAGATCCATTTTCAGAAGCTTGCCATTTATGTGATTCAAGTCTAGAGATATTTCTCAATGCAGAGTAATGCCTATCAGGTGTTGGATCTTCACCCAGAAACTCCACCTGATTAGACCTAGAGATGAAACCCTGAGGGCCATGTGAAAATCCATTCAGATTTCTAGGTTGATCTTTCAAAATCATCTGAGTGGAGTTGGCACCTAATGGTGTTTGTGAGGCATGCCTTCCACAACCATTCTCATACTCTATGACATACATTAATAAAATTATCAGCAAGGGAACTGGACATTCAAGGAAACCGACATCAACAAAAGAATCACAGGTCAGCAAGCACAATAATACTAATATGATACCTTTCCCAGAGTCAGATGGATGACCACTACTAATATGAGAATACTGAGGTGGAGCACTCTGCCTCTGATTATTGAGCGACAGATTACTGTTTAAAACAGACCAATTCCCACCTGTAAATTGAGACTGATGTGCACCCCGAGACAAGCTGTCTTGCTCAAAGAAGTTATGGACCTTGTCACTAGCTTCCTCAACAGGCATAGATAAGCCTGCTGAAAAATTATCTGTTCCTTTTAAAGAGAAAAAGTCCACCTGGACAGAATAAAAGAAAAGAATAATTAATACAAACCAAGCTCTGACGCTTGTCAAAATCAAGCCCTGAAACCAGACAAGAAAGGGATGACCAAACCAGTACAGCCCCAAACTGAAAGCAGCCCAAAACTTCACATGCACATAACAATACTCTATAACTCAGGTTGACTCCATCAAAAATGTTCTGCAGCTTACTCCTTGTCTATACATGTCAAAAGAAAAAGTATCGCCGCCAGTGTTTCTTTCACTTTACAGAAGGTGTCATCCTGCTGCCGAGAAAAAAAATGATATAAACATCGTGCACGGGTGCACACACACACATAGAAGGAGAGAGAAAGAGAGAGATTTTTCATACACCATACATGCCAAGCAGATGAAAAGAACAAGCATAATAAGCAAAAGAGTTCTCTTTCCTAAAAGGACTAAATATCAATAAGAATTGTGTTGGCATGACAACTTCAAAATAGATCTCATTATTACAAGCTCAAACTGGTAAGTCATAATACTAAAACCTGTATGCAACAGGCACTATTCATTCCAGGTCAACTGTTTGTTGAACTCCAGTCAAAAAGGCCTATCCTGTAGGTGAATGACTGTTTTTCTTTTTTCAAATCTGCTTAAGAGTATTTTATAAATGGTCTACTCTTAGTGTAACATATATTCAAAAACATATAGTTGATCCATTGAAGTCTTAACTTCTTATTTGTTTCCATTCCTATATTTTGTTTCCTTTGCTTGCTATCCCTATTTTAATAGGATTATTGAGCAAAAGCAATTGCATAACCTTCATGGGCCATATGTTATGAACAGTGTGCAGGCAAAACAGCACATTACAAAACTTACCATGCAACACATAATTACTATTCAATTGAAATAACTTGCATCTAAGCAGAATTTTCATGGAAAGAGATCTGACAATGGTGTACCAGTAGGTCCAGTACCACAAAGGGATTTTGATTTTCACCATGGTTATCATGGTTGATGATTGCAGGCTTGATGGTCCTTCCAGGTGTGCTGTATGTTACTAGAGCTACTATTGTAATGTTCCTATGAAATTTTAGCAGAAACTAGATACATAAAAGTGCATGTCTGTGCGTAACTATCCATCCAGATCATGATTCATATAGCTGGATAAACGGTGCACTAAGGAGCCATGGAAGACCATGTAGCAGGACAGGAAACACGGAAAACAGGTTCCGCACCTGAGGTAGAGAACCCAGAAGCCATTCTTTCAGAGCAACATATGACGAATGTAGCAACTGAAGGCAAAACAAATCAACCATGGGCATCATTTGACAAGTATGGGGAAAAGAGGGAAGAAAATGAAACGGACAAATATCATAAAATACTTACATTTCATTCAACAGTCGGCCAGTGTTCATGGTCTTCAATTGATGCGTGTTATAGCTCAGTTAGGGTCTCTAGGTCATGATACAGTTGCACATACCTCACAAAAATGCACCTAAACAAATAAAAAAATGTCACAGAATATCAGCACTACCCTCACAAAGAAAATGGCAATTTATCAGTAGAGGCAACAATAGCATGCAATTAGTAGCATATTCATGGACAAGATCCAAATGGCCATGCTAAATGAAAAATATTAATCATTACTATTACTGCTACCATGGGATTTTATGGACAAAACCCGAGTCATTCCGCAGAAAATTAAGAAAATGTTACAATGCAGAACCTATCCTAATTCAACTGACACAACGCAAGCAAACAACGCTAAAGCTAACACTGACAAAATCAAACATCAAGAAACGTACTCGAGCCAAATTTTCCCCAAAAATCTTAATATTTTCTTCATACTTCCTAGCTGGACACGGGATTAGAATTAGCCAACTATGATGACGAGAAAAAGAAGGATTCCCCAAATTCCAACTTTGTGTGAAGTATAACCGTCAACATTTTCTAGATTCAACCAAAAAGCGGAAAAAAGAGAAAAGAAAAAGAAGGGCATCCATTCGATTTGATCATCCATGATATTTATTCATGCAACGATCATCACACGAAACGAAAACCGGAAACAACAGGGGGCAAGAGAAAAATAGAAGAGATCAAAACGCATTCAATACCTCAAACTACGCTCTAGAATTTCCAAACAAAATCTCCCAAAAAACAACCTAGAAATCCACAAAAGGCACTCAATCCCCTACCGTAACTCCAGCTCAAACAAACAAACACAGAAATTACTCGCGCATCCACGCCCCAAGCAAAACCCTAACCCTAGCACCCGGAAACGGCAGAAAAACGCCCCCAGAAACGAACGCCGACATCCACCGTTCCGACCTATCCCGGTGCCAATCGACCCGAATCCGGCGAGAATTCCGACCATACGGTGGCGAAACCCCGGCGGTGCATCGCCGGAGAGAAGGCTTCCAAATCGGCCGAGGGGAAGGAGCGAAATCGCGAGGGTTCCGAGCGATCGAAAGAGGAAATGGGGAGGGCGACGGAACCCAAAAAAATAAATAAATATAAAAAGAAAAAAATTAGAATTTTTTTTGCGCTTACTGGAAGGGAGGAGGGGGCTCGCCGGCCATCCGGTGGGAGTATTTTGGGAATATGAAAAAGTAAGGCAGTGGGGAAGAGAGAGAGAGAGAGAGAGAGGGTCCCTTCCTATTCGTAGAGAACGCAGAGACAAAGATAAAAGCGGAAAGCCCAACAACAAAAATGGATCAATTTTCAAATACAGACACATTCTTTTCAAAAATTAACAAACTCCTCAAGTTGTCTCGCAACTTTTCGAAAAAAAAAAAACTTTTACGCACTTTTAAGCAAATAACACCCGTCTCTTTCTAACACCCTTGGTTCATCATGGGTAAATTTTTGTCTGCATTTTGCAGGGTTAAGATTATGATGCTTCTCTCTATAGATATTTGTATGTTTTTTTTATCTTAATATAGTTTTTTTGTCTTTCAAGACACGTAAAATATTTATCATTATCAAGCATCGAAGGTACAAGACAGGGCTTTAACTTGTTGATAGGTAAAAACAGATTGTTGATTAAGAAGACAATAAATGGATAAGTTTAATAAAAAATGGGCATTGGTTATTTTGTAAGGATGAATTAATCAGTTTGTTATATATAATTTTAGTTGGGGTTGTTCGCTTAACCCAATTTGAAAACTTTGGGAGGGTGTGCACGTGCAAAATGAAAAAGTATGTGAATATCTAAATTAACTCAAAAGTTTGGTGGTCATTTGAAATTATTTATAATAAAAAATATAATTATTCAAAATGTAGTTAGGGTGGGCATCGAGCGGGCCAGACCCGGCCTGCTAATGGAACAGGCCCACTGAGCCGTTGACTAAGTTGGCATGCCCATTTACTAACAGGCCAGGTTTTGACCTGATTCTTAATGGACTTGGGTTTGAAGAGAAGTCTATGGTTTGGCCCATTGATCGGCATGAGAATAACCTTATGGGTATGGCATCATTTTTTGTGGTTTACACGGCCACAACCTATTTTTAGACTCAGAAAAAAAAAATGAGTCCCAAACAAGCACGATGGCAAGAGTTTCTTGTCTAGTTAGATATGACATTACTCTACAAACTGGGAAGTACCAACTATGTCATCAATGCACTCAACAAGAAGGCCAAGCTGGCGGCCTTGAGTGAAGAAGAGTCTTCTCTTGTTCAGCTAAACAACGGCTTACTTGACCGAATTCATGAGGGGATGTGTTATGACCCCATGGTCCTTCAACTGCGTGACTCATTCAAGGCCAATAAAATAGCAAAACACACTTTTGAAGATGGCCTAATCTTGATGAAGGAACGAGTTTTCGTCCTCAAATGAAGTTTACTACAAAAGATGTTCATCAAAGAGTGTCATAATACTACACCAAATGGGTTGGACACAATGGCCAGCACCACAGTCTTGCTCTCTTCGAAAATGCTTATTACTGGCCCCATATGTGCAATGGTGTTGAAGAATATATGAGGACTTACCTCAATCTATCAGAAACCTAGGGGTCCCCTTCAACCTCTGTCGATTTTCAACCGTCTGTGGAAAAGCATCTTCATAAACTTCATCTTAGCACTTTCTATCGACGATGGATTCAGATCGATCTTCATAGTGGTGGACAGGTTCTCAAAATGTGTTATCTACATCCCTGCTTCGCCTGCGTGCACCGCAGACCACATTGCTCAGTTATTTGACAATAATGTGGTTAAGTATTGGGGACTACCAAAAAATATCGTTAGTGATCACGATCTTTGCTTCACTAACATGCCCTGGATTGAGGTGTTTAAGCTTTTGGGGTCGAAACTTTATTTCTTCACTTTTCACCATCCTTAAACAGATGGGCAGATCTAAAGGATGAATGAGTTGCTTGAAGATTATATGAGACACTTTGTCAGTGTCAATCAAAGAGATTGTGTGTAATAGTTAAATGTTGTCTAATTCAGTTTCAACTTGCAACAAAGTAAATCTACATGCCACAATCCCTTTGAACTCACTACATGCCATCAACTCACATTGTAGTTGGCAAGACCCCCCTTACCCATCAGTTTGTTCGTGATTTGCATAAAATAATAGAACTTGCAAAGGTAAAGTCCATAGAGATGCTATGTTATGCACAAAGGCGGAAGGAGACCCCAGGTTCCTAATTGTTGGACTTGTCAATGTGAAGTGGGTCAGGTTCGGTTATACTCGACCCAGCCCAATCTTAAAATGCATAAATGCTTGACTAAAATTATGGGTTTACAAAAGAATAGTAAGTTTCCATGCAACTAATTAGGTAAATGGTACTAATTAACAAATAACAAGTTCTTGGGTAACTAACTAGGTAAATAATAATAGTTATTCAACTTACCATGTAATAGTTAATTTTAAAAAAAATTATATTATTAAAAAATAATAAATAACTTAGGCCCATCAGACCAAGCCTGGCCCATGTATGTAACGGATTGGGTTTTGGCACAAGCTTAAAATCATGACCCAAAACCTGCCTATGGCAGGCTGGGTCAGCTTGGCCCATAGGGTTGGGAGGCAGTTGCCCACCCCTACGTCTAGGGGTGGCAATCGTGTCGGGTTGGCAGGTCGACCCGACAGGTCAGCATACCTCAACCCGACCCGTTTCTTAAACGGGTTGGCTGTGGCAAACACGAACCCGGACCGTTTAATAAACGGGTAACTCGACACGACACGCCAACTCATTTAATAAATGGGTTGGGTCGGGTAAATGGGTTCTCATGTTCACGGATCAGGTTGGCGGGACGATGGGTTGGCGGGTTGGCAGACGGGTTGGCGGGTTGACGGGTTGACCCGCCCGCCTAACCCGTTTATTAAACTGGTCAGTCGGGTTGGCGGGTTGGCATACCCCGAACCCGAACCCGAACCGTTTAATAAACGGGTTAGGCGGGTCGACCCGTTTATTAAACGGGTTGGCTTAAGCCCAACCCGAACCCGCCTAAGAGGCGGGTTGGCTGGTCGTGTCAGGTTTTGCCACCCCTACCTACGTCTGATAGGTGAAAAAGAGAATTTAAGAATTAACCAAGACTACAAATATCATGTCTTAAATTAGTACAAAAAATATTACCATTTTAACCCTTATTATTGGGACGGTATAGGTCTCATATGGCAACCCGAGTCCAGGGATTAGGGTACTTATGAATTAGATCAGTTTTTTAACATTGAAATATTTCTCCCATGATTTTGGCATTTATGTTTTTTGATTTATTCTTAAAATATACTGATCTTTAGATGACCATCATACCCATCCTGTGACAAAATGGTTCATGGTAGGGGCGACCTGTGAATGCCACCAAAAGTTGATTGGACTTCACAAGTTTGAAACCCATGGCTGGAGTCCCTTGCCGCAAGGTCGAAGCTGAGTTTACTTGCTGGTGGGTCGGGAGACCTTAAGTGGTTTACCAACCGGACACCAGCCAAGGTGTGGTCCCTGACTGGAGGTTTTCTTTTGGATTATCCAAAAAAAAAATTGAGGAAAAGAGAGAGAAAAAAAAAATGCCAAGTGAAACATAGTACTTGAGATTTTGCGATAAATTTAATGCCAAATTCTTCAGTGGTGATTTGATTAACCATAATAAGTTTCAGGTGTAATTACGATTTTTTCTCGGATGCATGTGCATTTTTAATAAAACATAGTTGTGAATTTGAAAAATTCACCCGAACAAATTAAAGTGGAGATAGAAGTTTTCAACGAAGGCAGGTTTGGAATTGGGAGGCTAGCTGAAGCTGCATGCTAGGTCACAGGGGCTGGAGGGTAGGTCTAGGTACGGGAATGTGTAAAATTACATTTTTGTTCATAATCTTTACCTGTTATTACGAGGATTTTTAATGGATCCAAACCAAGACCTTGAGCTAAGTCTCATGGTCCAACTTTGCCCGAAGGTTGAGCCATGAGCTCACCATGCCTTTGGACCTTTGGTTATTGGGATCCAAGCCGGTGGGTCTTGAAGTTCGATCGAACCTACGATTCTTGACCTCGGCTTGTTTTAGTTAAGTCTTGCAGCCTGGCATCGAACTCTCGACCTTCTTCAACTCGACAGCTTTAAGCCAACCCCTTATAGGCACGGATCAAATCTAAGCCTAGGTGGCCTTGGAGCTAAGCAAAATGTCCATAAGCAACCACTGAGGTGGTATTCCATGTGGTAAGCGGCGTCTTGTGTTAACATGAAGACTAGGATCGAATCCCTCTGCCACATGGGGCAGCTGTTGTTCTGGTAGGGGTTCGCCTAACCCCAGTTTGCTTTAAGAAAAAAGAAGTCAAAAAGCAACTCGATTGCTTGTGGTGCACTCATGGGCTCACAAAGTCTTGCGAGTTAGCTCACTGGGTTACACCACTTGTAACTCAAGGGACCTACTTATCAAGCCTACATAAGTCAAACCTCATCTGGGACAGAACGAACCTTAGCCCAAGACCATGTCTGAGGGTTAGGGCCCGTTGTCTACCACATCTTTATAAGGCTGTGGGCGTAGAGGGACAATTGTTATTGCAAATCATTTCATTCGTAAAAATAGAAAGTTCAAGGATATATTTGTCAAAGTTCATAATAGTGGGAGGCCGTCTTTAGGATAATTTTCTCCTTGATTTTGATCAAAATATTCATTTCCATTTTATAGCAAAATTAAATGAAGTATCTCAAATTTTCCAGGTGATCATATCTTTAGTAAAATGACCATAACACCCTTCTTAAAGACGATTACAAAAGTCAAAGCTCTGGGTTCTCTGGTAGTCGTCATGAAGATTTCTTTACTTCAAGAAGGGTATTTTAATCATTAAATGATATTAGGGCTTGTGCGTGTGAAAGCATTTCAAAAAGTGAGGGTGGTTTTATAATTTTAAAGAAATTGCTTTTAGCATAGAAATCTTTCAAAACAAGCCATGTATTTTCCATAATTATTGATATGCCATACCGACTATGGAGATTCTCCATCATGCCGAAAATACCCTCAATTAGACTCGTAAGGGATCAACATGTACGCCCCCACAGCTGCAAGTTAGGTAACTCATGGTAAAGGGTAATGCCCTAGCTTTCACAAATCACAAAACAATCATTCAGTTTTCTTTGTCTTCTAAAATTACACATAAAAATAGGTCTGGTTACAAATTGCATATGGTTAGTGAACGTGCTTGCATCGGCACACTATAGTCGCAGACACTTTGATCTTTCACTTCGTGTTTGGATACGGGAAGTAGCCAGGAGATGACCAAGTTGAGGGCCTGGAGGCCAACACCATAAAATTAGACGAAAAGAAGATTAGAGTCAGATTCTTTTGGAAAAAAGATTAGGGTAAGAATGTAATTTAGTGTAGGGCAATAGAGACGTATGGGTGTAGGGGTGGGCAACGGGCTGGCCCAGCCCGCTAATGGACCTAGCCATTGACCAGGCCGGCCCATTGGGAAACCCCAAGCCCATGGCCAGCCCGTTAGGCCTGTAAGCCTAATCAGGCCAAGTCGGGCTATATATAAGGAATGTAGTAGTAGTGGACGGTTTACAACTGCCAAACCGTCGGACAAACGAGAGCAGCGTGATTGCAATCATTGAGGAAGACACCTTTTAGCGGCGATAGATGTCTCAATAGAAAAATGACCTTTAGCAGCAGTCGAGACCACCGCTGTTAAAGGGCTTTTCCCTTAAAATTAAGGCACGTGCAAACTCATTCATTGTTACTCCCATCCCTATATATACAATCATAATATATAATATATTATATATGTATATATATTATTTATTTATGTACATAAATAAATAATATATGTACATACCAGGCCGCTCAGCGGCCTGCTTCGGGCCGAGTCGAGGCCGAACTTAAGAGTCCAAACTCAGCCCATTGCCCACCTCTAAACGGGTGATATGCTAACAACGGTTAGACTACCATTATTATTATATTTGAGTTGGTAGAATTAGAACTTACTTTTCAACCAATAAATAGGTGTTGTTTGTGAAGATAGATCAGATAAATGTAGACCCAGATCCAGACCCAATTGAACCATATCCTCATCATATTGGTCCTCAAGCTAAGTTGGATCATCCACACGTTGAGCTGAATCTTGAAGTACTTACTCATAAAGACTCTTCATTTTATGAAGGACTCTTTGTCTAAGAAGAAGTCTTGTAATGAGTGTAATGTCAAGTATTTTTTTATGATTTTTTAAAATTGAAAAAATATAAATTTTAAATTATATATATTTAAATTGATAAAATCATGGGAAAATATTCAAAATAAAGGTAACGTCAGCAGGGCCTGAGCATGTCACAGAGTCCATTGACTTTACCTAAATGAGTTAATTATAAGTTGTGAAATTTTTAGTTTTTAACCTTTAAATTCAAGCAAAAATCAAGTTAAATTCAGGCAAAATTCTAGTATGGCCACCATTAGATCTGTCTCGAGATATAGAACGTGTTGGAGTCCTGTTTTTCAGAAATCAGATTACGGTTGGCCCCAAAAATGCATTTTTAAAAAATAACTAACCTCTATTTTTTATATTTTTCTGGATTGGATATGATTGGATCCGCTGTATTTGATCGAAGTTAATATGGATCTGAACCCAATTTAGGATTCATATTGACTAGGATCTAGTCTAGGTTGGATCCATGTAGATTTGGATATGGATATGGATATGGATTTTGAGCTTGAATTCATATTTGGATCCAATATCCATCCATAGCCATTTTAAAACTTTTAAATCAACTTTTAAATTAGAGCTAAGACGAGGTAGAGTTCTACCCCATAGAGCTTTCCAAAGGGGGGTGACACCCTTTGGAATATTCTATTGAATATTAAATTAAATAATAAAAATCAATAAAATAATTAAAATAAATTATTATTTAAAATACATAGAAGATATGATAGAGTAGAGTTCTACATGTAGTAGAACTCTAACCAACTAAGGTAATCATCTAGAGGGGACGTCACCCCCTTATAGATTAAAACACTTAATATATAAAAAGGTTGGATAGAAGTCTCTCTCTAGAATTCGTGTTCCATAGAGCGAGTGTGATAGAGAGAGAGAAAGACAGCTGAGAAAAAATCAAGAAAGGGAAAATCGTATGAGGCTTAGAGAAGAAAAAGAAAGAGAAAAAAATAAAAGAAAGAAGAAGGAGAATAAAATACTTTTTTTCAAAGCATCATTTGGTTTTTCTTAGCTTTCTCGATGTTCGAATCAAGGTACGGGTTTCTCTATAATTTTGTACGAAAAAGAAGAAGTATAAATCTATTTGGGCTTGGATTTAGGGGGGGAAAGAAAATTTTGATTTGTTTTAAAGCTATATATATATTATATAGGTGTAGTTAATATTTTTTTGTATGATTTGTCGATTTCCCCTATTCATATATGCTAAAAGTATGCATATAGATTTTTAAACCATACATCTAGATTCATATTGTCTATTTTCTCATGCTCACACGAATGTCAATATATATATATATTCAGGTGTGACTAGTTTTCTTGTTTACGCAAACCTAAATATCTATGCATATACATATATATTTTAGCTTGGTCAATTTCTATAAATATGAATATATGCATGTGTTTTAGACTTAATGAGTTTCGCAAGCATCCAAATATAATTTTTTTCTTATTTCAGACCTATCGAGTTTGACAAGCATGCATTTAAATATTTTTTTTTTCCAGATTGGTCATGTTTCATATACATGCATATGAATATGGTTTTGATCCAGATTAATCGAGTGCATGCTTATGCATCTAAATATATTCTTTGTATTCAGATTTGTCAAGTTTTGTATGCATGCGGTTGAATATATTTTTACTCAGGTTTGCCAAGTTGCATAAACATGTATCTACATATTCTGTTTTAATTCAGATCTGCCAAGTTACATGCATATACTTGGTTCAGATCTGCCGAGTTATATGTGTATATTGATTTGATTAAGATCTGTCGAGTTTCATGGTTATGCATCAGAACATATTGTTTTGATTCAGATTTGTCTAATTATATGTTTATGCATTGAATTATTTTGTTTTGATTCAGATCTTTCGAGTTCCATGCTTATGCATCGGAACATATTGTTTTGATTCAAATCTGTTTAGCTACATATTTATGTATTGAATTATTTTGTCTTGATTCAGATTTGGCCGAGTTATATGTTCATGCATATGTATATTTTGTTTTGATTCAAAATTATCAAGTTATATGCTCATGTACCTAAATATAATTACATGTTATACATGTTATACACATAACTCTTTTTGGCCTGGCCAAACCATGTACATGATTTTAATCATATACATGGATCAACCAATATGTTGTCCATGTGGTACAGGTCTGGCCGACCCATGTACATGGATCAACCAGCATATTGAATATGGATTTATTTCAGGTTCAACCGACCTATGTACATTATTATGATCATGTACATGGATCAACGAGCATATTGTTAATATGTATTTTTCAACTTAGCCGACCTATATACATGATTTTGATTATGTACATGATCAACCCCAACTATTGTCCCGAATAAGACCAGTTGTGTATGCTTTTGTGATGGCAGTTGCACATACATGATTGTAAATGAATTATATATTTTCTAAATTAATTCATAAACCTGATCCTAATTTGATTAGTTTGTAATTGTGCATATCATACACATGAATTTAAAATTTATTTGATGTTTGTATGACTCTGATCGTATGCATGTTTGGTTGAGTATGCATGAAATCGATCATGAATGGTATGATCTGCAAGCATTGTATTCACATGGGTATGTGCTTAGCTTAATGTGCATTCATTTTGTGTATTTTGAATATGCATTGTAAACTTATTTGGAAAAGTGTGTATGTTGCATGTTTACTAAAATTTTGCAAGTTGCATAAATTACTTTTAAGATATGTTGATGGTCAGATGTGAACCACTACGGGCCGTGTAGGCCAAGAGTATGTGTTGCTCCAATTGTTGTTTATTTTATTTATGCATTGTAAAAATTATTTATGCAAATTATTGATTTTTTAAATTTAATTACATTGTTAAATTGTGAGGGCTAAGGTCCAAAATTATTTTTACATGTTGATTTTCAAAATGATTATTACATAAATAACTTAAAATTTTATTTGAATTGGTAAAAGTGACCACACAATATAATTAATTTCTTCTTTCATGTCTCTTTCACAGTGTCGGAATCTTAGATGGTGGTCATGGGGGACCATAAGGATACTAAAAACTTCATGTGTGATTGTGCCCCTGAACCCGATATAATGGTTCACCTCCCGACCACTGGTTTAGGGAGATTCAACCACTTTGCCTCGGGGTGGTGTTGTTGACTTATTTGTAGTTTTGGTATACCAAGAAAGTTACATCAGTAGATGTTGATTTTCTTGATATCCTGATATTAGATGTTGATTTCTAATATTTCGATGGATGATATTGATTCCTGATATTGGTCGAGGATCAAGTATGAAACTCAGTAATAAAATACAAATTGTGTGTTAAGTTACAACTAGGAACCTAACTTGAACTTCAGGAATTGTGTCGGTTTTGAGTATCTTCGGGTTTAAGAAAAAATAAAAAATAAATTTGTGTGCATTTAATAGACATACGCATGCAAAAGCAACTTTGATAAATAACTTAAATAGTTATCCATGCATGTGCATTGAATCATGTATATTTTACTATTCAGCATTAGTTCATGCATTTATGCATATTTGTTTCTGCATGATATTTGATTGAATGCTTGTATGATAAAGTAGTTGCGGTAAGTTATTGCTTGTGATATTCCTCTAAAATTTATGCATGAATTTATTTATATTATTTCCTTTACTGTTTGAATTTTTAGAGGAATTTGTATGAGGACTTCAGTTCTTACCTATTTTCTGAAAACTATTTTACATGCACAAGTGCTTAGTGATGTCTGAGACTAGCTAACTGAAGGCTACGAGAGTTGTGAATGGTTTATGGGTTCTGACATGATGACTCGTATGATATTGATATAGACAATTTTCTTAATGTCGCATATATTTGACATTTTGATTAAATTAATAAAGTTTGATTTATTCAGTTGCACAATTTGGTTTATAGTTTGGTATAGTAAATATGTGATGCTCCGGATCCTTGGGTGAGTTTTTGCAATTATTTAAAAAAAAAATCACCATTTTTATGAGGGTCGGTTGGGGTAATTAAAATGAGCATAATTGTAAAGAGTCCAACACTATTTTTAAATGGTCGCCTTATGTGAGGAGCGACTCCCAAAATGTGTAAGCCTTGGATCCCATTATAAAAAGAGGAGAGACCTTCTCTGGGGCATGAACTCATAGAGAGATCCTCGATAGACGTAGGTCAACTTGGACCAAACCACTTTAAAACATATATTTTGTCTATGGATGTGTGTTTTCAATCTTTACATGGGTATGAGCATTTGAATTTTTTTTATGCACGTTACCCATATTTAAAACCTTATGTTAACCGAAAATTGTCTCCAAGATCAAAAGCTTGTGTGTTTATTGGATATGGTAGTAATTATAAAGGTTGTGCTTGTTATGATCCTATTAAGAGAATATATGTTGGAACACTCGGGAAGGAACTTGTGCTGAAAAAAAAAAAAACTAGCTCTTGGATTCAAACCTCTAGACACACCCAAGTCTGTTTGAATGACCTTAATGCCACCTCGTCAAACACCACTCTGCATGCCATCTTGCTTGTACCCACGTTACTTGGTCCTAGAAGTAATTTTCCTCAAAATTATGGTTACCACAATCAAGTCCATGTTAGCATGGATTATGACTCTAATTATGTCATATCTCCCATAGAGCCCCATGTTGCATCATCTCTTGATCCAAGTCCTACACCTAGTCCTGAATCATTAAACCTTACAATTGACCTGTCAGAACCCATCACATGATAACCAGGTCCCAAGATGGGACGTTAAAATCAAGAGTGTTTTAAGCCATGAAGTATCTTGTTACAAGAAAAAAAATGCCCAATGATTTTAACCAGGACGTTCAGGATCCTAGGTGGCAGCATGCTATGGAAGATGAAATAACAACCTTGTATATGAATTAGACATGAAAACTTGTTCTCCTTATAGAGTCCAAAATCTTGTTGGTTGCAAATGAATATATAAATTAAAAGACATGCAAATAAGTTCATTGTTAAGTTCAAGGCCAGGTTTAGTTGCCAAGGGGTACAATTAATAGGAAGGAGTAGATTAATTTGACACTTTTAGTCTTATTGTTAAACCCACTTTCATCAGAATTGTTTTCTCTATTGTAGTTAGTTGTGATTGAAAGATACATCAATTAGATATGAATAATGTATTATTGCATGGTTTCCTTATAAAAAAAGTTTATATGAAGCAACCTCTAGGTTTTGAAGATGAATGCATGCCTGATTAGCCTATATGGCTTAAGACATGCCCCCACCTGCTTGGTATGACATATTGAAGATATACTTAGAAAAAATAAAGTTTGTTGAGTCTCATGCGGATTCATCTCTATTTATCTGTCATGATCATGGCATAACAATATATATTTTAACATATGTGGATGACATTATTATAAG
Source organism: Nuphar pumila (assembly GCF_984573655.1). NCBI lineage: Eukaryota > Viridiplantae > Streptophyta > Magnoliopsida > Nymphaeales > Nymphaeaceae > Nuphar > Nuphar pumila. The sequence continues at coordinate 78,411,085 of NC_143261.1, read as the reverse complement.
AGGAAGCTATCATCAGGAGGTCAAAAATGTCACCCATGCTTTTTGCCAAGAATTCTAAATAAATGACTTAGAGACATTGCATTATTTTCTGGAAATTAAAGTGATTAAGGACTCTTCAAAAATTGTCCTGACCCAGAAGAAGTATGTTACAGACCCGTTACCAAAGACATGCATGATAAACTACAAAAAGTGTTGTGACGGAGGAACTATTGGAAAATGTCTCTCTTTTTAAATTCACGGAGGAACTATTGGAGAATCCTACTCAATATAGAAGTGTTGTGAGAGCATTCCAATATGCCATGTTTACATGCTCATATATTGTCTTTGTTGTCAACAAAGTGTGTTGGTTCATACATGAGTCCATGCAGGACCATCATGTGAAGTAGATCCTAAGGTATACCTCAAAGGAACTCTGAGCTATAGGATCCACATTCGACCAACGAGTGCCCACAAACTTGTTGGGTTATCTGATGTAGATTGGACTGACTGGATGCCCAAATAACTGTAAGTCCACCAGTGGTTACTAACTTTTTTGGGACCCAATTTATTCTTATTGAGCTCTTCTAAACAACATACTATTACTCGGTCTAACACAGAAGCCTAATACAAGGATGCCGTTGGGGCAACCTCAAAATTAATGTGGCTTAAACAAATCTTAAAGGATTGGATATCAATTTATCTCAAATCCTGGTCATGTGGTGCGACAATTTAGGAATGACATACTCGACTGCTAATCTAGTGTTTTATGCCGGAACGAAGTACATTGAGACTGACTATCACTTTGTCAGATAGAAGGTTGCTTGTAGTGACTTGGAAGTCTAGTTTGTCCAATACAGAAACTAAATTTCATAACAAAAAAAGCTACTATTTAGGAAAATAGTAATTTGTACATAAATGTGTTTTTAATGATATTGTAACGTCTACATTGCATAAGATTACAAAAATAATTCAAAGTATACAAAAAAAAATTATTTATAAAACAACATCCTAACATATGCATTTATGATAAGTAAACCATTTGTTGTACAATATAATAAATGAAAAAAATTCCTGTTAGAGAGAGAGAGTTGAGCTTAGTGGTATATTGTTTTATTGCACAAGATTACTATAGCTTAGTGGTATATTGTTTTATCTTTTATAAGTAAAATTCAATAATGAGTTGAGCTAAGTAAAATTAAAGTTCACTTAATCATAGAGATCTAAATATCAAACTTGATGAAAAAACATTATATATACATATACATTTTTACGTTTAAGGTTCGAGTAAATCTCTTTGAGCTCAACTTATGAATATATCATACAAGTGTCTCAAAGTCATACACTTAGCTAGCCTAAGCTTATGGTTAGAGGTGGGCAATGGGCCCGGCCAGACCCAGTCCGAACCAGCAAGTCTGGGCCCATATATATATATATATATGTGTGTGTGTGTGTGTGTGAGAGAGAGAGAGAGAGAGAGCATTTTCATGTATATATATATAAATAAAATGCATATATATATAAACATTAATATATATATTCGGCCTGATTAGGCCCATGGGCCGAAGGGGCAGGTCATGGGCTGGAGATTTTCCAATGGGTGGGTCTAAATCAGGCTTTTGGCCCAGCCCATCAATTGACATGTCGGACTTTGATCGTGCTGGCTCAGTTGGCCCAATTCATTAGCGGGTCGGACGGTTGCCCACTCCTACTCATGGTTATATTCACATTTGATTTTGACTAGATCATGTTTGACCTTTATTAGAATATGTTTCACTTTGTCTCTCTATAAGATTTAAAACTAGTTGTTAGAATGATTGCTTATTGGCTATTAGATACTTAATTGAGTTGGGCATTATCTAACCACTGAATACTAGTCTTTAGGATACGACCTTTAGACATTTATTTTTAATTGCTATTTATTTTTTCACGTTGTATTTAAACTTATATCTGCAAGGATCAGTGACGGGGCCAGAAGTTTTTCGATGGGTGGGCAAACTTTGGGTCTCGGGGACAATGTTATGGTTTTGAAGGACGATCCATTTATTGAGACTAGTGGCAGAGCCATAAATTTTTGCTGGAGAAACAATCGTTCGTGGAGAGATAAAACTTAAATAAGCCTTTGAATTAAAATAACAATTGTTACAAACACAAACAACTAAATTCATATTTTTAAACTAAAATAAAGATTGTTCACTTAAGAAATACAAACAACTGAATTCATGAAAATTTTACAATGGGCATCTTTTTGTTTTTCATATTTTGAAAAAAACTCATAATTACATCATCACTGATGGTATCAAATGTCTCCTTCTCTATGTAAGTAACCAAAGCATCATTGATCCATTCATCTCTCATTCTATTACGTATATGACTTTTGATATTATTCATAGCTGAAAATATTCTTTCAACACTTGTTATTGCAACTGACAAAGTTAATGCCAACTTAATCAATAGATACACATGAGAAAATACAATGTGCTTTTGAGTTGCTACCATCATCTCTGCTAAAGATTTTGAACTTGAAAACTAATCATTGTTTCACATTTCTGCAATATATATATATATATATATATATATCCAATTGATTTTCAAGTCTAATTATGTTTATTCTAAATAAGTCCTTAGGGTAAAGCTCAGCAAGACGAATCAACTTATCTTTATCAAAAGTAGAAAAAGAATTCTTTAGACTCAAGCATGCCATTAAAAGGAGGAGCTCTGTATTTGCTTTAGTGAAACGATCATTCAACTCTTGAAGTTGCAAATCAATAATAGCATAAAACACATCAATACGATAATGATGCAATGTGGTGACCTTTCCAACCTTATGTCTTGGTCGTCCTTAAGGTGTATATGAGTCTCCTAGATCAGGAATCAGAATATCAAATCTCTTATAAAATATGAGCACTTTGTTTATGAGAGAGTCTCATCCATTGTCTCTCAGACCTTGAAGGCACTATTTTGATGTAGTGACTAAACTCATAGTATTCACAATGTCTTGATCTTTTCGCTGAAGTACTTGTGAAAGATCATTAGTTATTCCCAAATCTTTACACATCAAATGTAAGCAAAAAATAAATTTAAAATTTTGCAACTGATAATATAAAATAATTGCATCTAAACTTTTTTCTGAATATGTATCTTCTGCAATGAAATCTAACACTTGAATAACAGAAGAATACATACTGAGTAAATTAACCAAAGCATCGTAATGAGAACCCCACCAAGTATCACCAGGTCATTTGAATCTTATTTCTTAATTTAATCCTCATCTTGTTTCAAGTTCACCCAATGCAAGTGCTTTAGCAATTCGTATAAATTCTGCTTCTCGAATAAGCTCAAATCTCTTACATGAAGTGGAGAAAAAAAGTTGACAACCTGCCTAATATATTGAAAAACACATCAAGCAATGATTTTTTTTAGCAACACCAACTAATGTCAATTGTAGTTGATGTGCAAAACAATGAATATAATATCCAGATGCATTTTCATATAATATAAGACTTTTCAATCCATTAAACTCCCCTCTCATATTACTTGTTCCATCATAACCCTCTTCACGCAAACTTGATATGCTTAATTTATTCTTACAAAATGCTTCTTCAACTGCTTGTTTGAGTGACATGAAACTTGTTTCAAGAACATGCACAAGAGTAAGAAATCGTTCAACCACTCAACCTTTTTCATTAACAAACCGTAAAACAATAGCCATTTGTTCTTTAGTTGATACATCATGAGAATCATCAAGTAAAATAGAAAAAAAAATATCTCTAAGTTTCATTATAATAGCATTTGTGATTTGTATAGAAGCAGCCTTGACAATATCATTTTGTATATCAAGAGATATCAATTTGTTATTTTCTGAAGCACTTTTTAATACAACTTTATTTATGTCATCATTGATCTTTGCAAATATCTTCAACAACTTAATAAAATTTCCTCTATTAAGAGATTCTTCAGCTTCATCATGCCCTCGAAATGTCAATCCTTGACTTAACAAGTATCTGATTGCATTAACAGTTGCCCAAAGGCAAAGTCTATATTCATCTTTCTGTCGAACACTTTATTTATAAAGTATAGCATCAATATGTTGTTTTTGTTGCTTCAAATTTTGACACTTCATTCATGCTGAATTGTGAAAACTGCTAGAGCTTTCCAACATGTTTATCAAACCTCTTCTTGTCTTTCCAATTATCAAATCCTTTAGATACGAATGCCTCTGCACTAATCTTCTCTGTGCTTTTTGGCCTGAAAAGATAACACTCCAAACAATATGCTTTATGCTTACTTGTACTATACTCCAACCAATCCTTATACTCATCATACCAAGCTGGAATGAACCTTCATTTTTTGTGGTTTAGTTGAAACATACAATCTTGAGGTTGACAAGGACCTCAGATCATATATCCTCTACAAACATTATCTTGGTTATTGGGATGATAACTAGAAATAGAAGGATGAAGTGCAGGGTCTACAGGTAACTCTAATTCATCAATTTCTGTTTTGCTTATTTTCTGACTTGGTTCTCCTTCTCGAGTTACAGATGATTTATCAAAGATTGGCCTTTTCATTATAAACTTATCCATTCCTATGCAACGAAAAAAATAAGACAATGTTCTATGAGCCAAATCTCATTGCAAAAAAGGATCGAGCAAAATGAAAATGACAATCTTCTATGAGGTTAGGTATCAAGCTATGTTTTGTAACTAAGCAATGAGTATCAACAACATGATATGAAGTGAATCTAAAGCTCTCAATCATCAAGTGAAAATAAAATTCTAGAGAAGGTGACAACAGGTACCGTAAAATTCTCCAAAATCCAAACCCGATGTGATATCCGGATCTTTCTCTTACATGAAATAATCAGTTTACCTCATCTGAAGTAATGCCAAGTAAGTCCAAACCTGATTTTCAGTTCGCAAGTTCTAGCAAGTAATGCAAATCATTAAAAAGATAAAAAAATTATCCAAGTTCTGCACGTTTCAAGAAAATCACATAAGATAAGCATTCAACCGGTGACTACAAAGGCTTTACCACTATCGATGATCAAAACGACAAAGGGTGCAGTCCCCTGTCCTGCCGAAAAGTTCAAAGGGGCAGAGGGCAAAGCCCCCTGCTGACAGGCTCGAGGACAGGGGCGAGGCTCCCTGTCATGCCGAAAAGATAAAAGGGGCAGGGGGAAGAGCCCCTTGTCGGCAGACACAAGGACACGAGCAAAGCGCTCCCCCCCCCCCCCCCAACACACACACACACACACACACACACACCGACCTCAGCTGGGTGGGGAGGGCCCGACAGAGGCAGTCAGTCCTTGCTGATTCTCTGGCAACCATCGAAGGAAAAGAGAGAGGCGCCGACAAAGGCCACCCAAAATTCTGTCGAACCTCTGACGACCCTAGGGAAAGGGGGAGGCTCCGGCAGAGGCCACCATCCCTCTGTCGGACCTCCAACGGTCATGGGGGAAGGGGAAGCCTCCGGTAGAGGACACTGACCCTCTGTCAATCCTCTGACGATCCAGACCGAACAAGAAAAGAAAAATAGAAGTCAGGGTTTACCTGCGGGAGGCATTGGTGCTCGTCGCAGTAGGGTTGGCCAGGGGGATCAGCTTGCCAGAAATCACAGAGGGGGAAATAGAGAGGACGAGAGGGAGCCGACGATGCTGGGGCTGTCGAAAGCCACAATGAGACAGAGAGATGAGAGTTGTGAGGAGAGGGAACAAGAGGGGAGGGAAGAAAGAGCAGGCGTAGAGCTCCGCCCCTTCCCTCTAATGATAAAGAACCCCTCAGGGGTCTGAATAAGGAAACCCCAAAGGGTTTTCTTTCACGGAGTAACACAACGGCCGACGATGGACATTACGGGAGGTGAGAAGGAAGGGGGAGGGTGGCGCAGGGAAAGGCATTGTGAGCCCTTCCCCGCAACCCTACTCACTTAACCCTATTGGGTTCTTGGATCCGGGTCTGAACCTGACCTGGGTATAATAAGAAATTTTTTCTCACAGTTATTACAATTGGGCACCGAGTCAAGTTGACTCGACTGAGTCCCGAGACGACACAATTTCTAATTCTAGGGTGGGCGACCGCCCACCCCTGGCTCCGCCACTGGCAAGGATATGACCTGCATTCCCCTATATCTCTCCTCTCATATTTTCCATCTAATGCTACTCAAAAGTGACTGAAATTTTCCATTTAATACTACTCAAAAGTTACCATGTTGTGGTAGGCAACTTTCATAGGGTAAGTTAGGGCCATATTTAACACAATAAGAAATTGTTTCATCGTATTCTGAAAGCAATGTTGCGGCCAATTTTATTGCATCAAGAAATCAATCATGGAAGGGCAACTGTTATCTTTAAAAAAAATGCTTAAATGTGTGTTTCCAAGTAAATTCTTGATTTTTTGTGCACAATCTGTAGTGAATTTTTTAAAAAATCTAAAGAAATACTTTTTTTTGAAAGGCAAGCCAGAGTTAGGCAGACCCTACGAGTTATACAGTTATACCATTGGGTTTTGAATGTGCAACGTCTGCACTAGCTGCTCCTACCAGACAAGCAGAGCCCTGTTGGTAATTTTAAAGTAATAATTTTGTCCTATAACAATAAACATATATCCATTAAACAAAGGATTAAGAAGAGTTTGAAGATCATGCATGATGATGTTGGTGATGGTGATAGACACCTTCTTCTTGCATCTTACACCAAAACTGGCAATTGCGCTCTCTAGGGAGGCGTAGGCCTTGAAGTGGATACATTTTTACAACAATTTTAAAGTGATATTTGACATCAATTCGTTTATTATACAAGCCATTTAAAACAATAGTCCACGGTCTTTCTAAGTGGAAAGATGTAAATGGATGGCTAAGGCAAGTTCAAATTCGACAAGTTTTTTTAGAGAATTTAAATGGGTAACACTCTTATTCATTACATTTGATATCTGTATGACTCTCTAAGGCATGCCTAGAGTGCTGGATTGTAAGATTCAAGTTTTTTCAAAAAAAAAAAAACTATTTGGATCTAGGTTGGATCCAACAAGATCCAGGTCACCGCGTGGCCTATTTAAAACCCCGAGTGGTGGTGGTGGTGGTGGTGTGTGTGTGTGTGGGGGGGGGGGGCTCTTTACAAAATCTAAAACCCCTTCCCGCTCATCGACTCTCTCTCCCCTTCCGACTGCTCACTTGAGCTTCAACGCCTCCCTCTTCTTTCCCCCTTTCGTCTTCCTCTTCATGTCGCCGACACACCCGAACCAGGGTCACCTCCCTCAGGTACACAACTTTGACTCTCTTTCTCGTCAGTTGTCGACAAGAGGGGGCTACCCTCCAGCCCCTCTCGCTTTCACTTTTGTGGCTAGCAGGAGGGTGTTGTCCTTCTACCTCTCTTTCTCTCATCTCTGTTGTCGGCAGGACATCTCTCCTACCCCTAATCTTTCTCTCAATTTGTAATGGCGGTGTTGCCGCCCTGCTAGGAGCAACGACACCATGCAGGTGTTGTTGTGCCCCTTTTATCCCTCTTCCACCATGTTCTACCAGAGAGAGGGAGTTGCCCCCTCTCTCTCCTTTGTGTGTTTTTCGGTAGGCCAAAAGTAGGTAGGCACCCCCTTGTCGCGCCTCTCAGTCGAGCTGAGCCACAACAGGGCCGATCCCTATTGCACCCCCTTTGTGTTTCCCTCTCGATCGAGCAGAGCCCCGACAAGGCCAGTCCCTACCGTACCCCCCTGTCGCACCTCTCAACTGAGTTGAGCCCCGACAGGGCCAGGTAGACCAGGTAATCAAGATGAAACATAAAATACTTACTCATATTATTTTACTGCACTTTGCTTTACTTTACTTTATGTTACTACAAATTATTCATGTTTACTAAAAGTTGATAAATTCATGCTCATTGATGTATATCTTATTCTTATCTAGAGTTGATGTTAGCATGCTTAAGATTGTTATTCCATACTTGCTTATGAATTTTGAATTCATGAATAGCTTGTAGAAATTTTACATCTGCCTTGTTGATAGTCGATGCAAATCCTGAGATATTTATATCATGAGAGCTTTAGGTACTATATTTTATATTATCTGTGTGAATTTTACTGGGACTTTCCAAAGTCTCATTCTTTCAAAATAAAATGTTTTTCAGGAGATATGTGATGGCTAGAGCGAGTGCAGAAGGCTGGAGGGGATTGTGCATATTGATATTTTCAATGATCCCAAGGGCTTTATGTTTCGTTTAAATTTTTATACTTTCTGATTATTTAAATAACTATTTAATTAAATAATTTATTTATTGGTTCAATTCTGAATTGCATTTACTTTATGCATAGTCAATTTCTATTCGGGTATGTGATGGTAGTAGTTCTTATAATGTAATGCGTCTAGGAGATTTAACCAAGAAACCAATTTATCAAATTGATTTTTAAAATCAATATTTTTTTGCTATATTTACTCACATAATAATAACATAAGGATTTTGTAATTTGGATGCCTTAACCTTGAACCTTGTTCTACGAAGCTATTAAACGTTGGTGCATGTGCAGACTGACTCCCTAGAGCTTGAATCGATTAACGCGAGTCCAATGATGAAAAACTTGGTTTAATAATTTCTGTGATCTAATGGTTCAATTAGATTCGTTGACGGTGATTTCGTACTGGATCTGTTATTAGGAGACTAAGACACACTTACACTTGCACTCAGGCGGGCCGTCTAGTACTTGGCACGGTTGGAACGAGTTCGTTGAGGAGACCGTTGCATTATTACATTTTAAAAAATATATAAAATCTACATGTTGTAAACTTGAAAAAAAAATCTTGGTATTTCTGGGGTTGAAATATGTTGGGCCATTACATTCAGACACATAAGCAATATGAGAATCCAAGCATGAAGAAATATTCATTTCAAGTGCAAACATGACAAAATTATTCACCCATGACAAAAATTTATTTTTATCCACATGTATGGCACAAAAACAATATTTTTTTAATAACTATGTTTGGCTGTACAATCTTGCCATATTTTGACTTAGCAGCCCACCTATTATGCAAGTGGGGGTAACATGAAAAGTGTAAACAATTTTGTTACATTTTTATCGAGCTAAAATTTGGAATTTTTTGACGACTAGTTGTCTAGTTATGACTCATATTAGAAAACTGATTGTGGACCTAGGTTTTGTCCTACTTGGGATAGATCAGTTAGAGACAGTCCTGAATGAGGCTTAACTTGATTGTTTTTGTCAATGAACAAAATGTAAAACTTGTAGATATACTTGTCAGATGTCCAACAAAATAAAAATAAAAATTTTCTAAGTCCAGATGACCCAGAGACAAACTAAACAGTAGGTTGCATTGATACAGACCTGAACAATCAGCCGAGTGATTGTCCTCTCTATTCCGGGATGTTTTTGATAAGGATAACGCCAAAATTTAAAAGATGGTAAAACACAAAAGTTTTTGATATAATTGTTAGCTATTCAACGCAATAAAAATCAAAATTTTTTGATTTCGAAAGATCCGTATATGGACTTAATGGTGGGCTGGACTGACACAACCCTGGACAATCACTCGAATGGTTGTCTTACGAGTTATATGATGTTTTCGATAGGGATAACACCCGAATTTAGAAAATGGTACAACAAAAAAGTTTTAGGTAAAATTGTTAGCCATTAAATGAAAAAAAATGAATTTTTTGAGTTTAGAAGACCTGCATATGGACTGAACGGAGGGTTGGACTGACACAACCCTGAACAGTCTGCTAAGTGGCTATCCTTCCAATTTAGGAATGTTTTTGATAGTGAGAACATCAAAATTTGGAAAACTGTAAAACACACAAATTATAAAGGTGTTTAATACCTTTTCAACGAGCTAAAATACATTTTTTTTACTACTGACCAAAGAGTTATTACTAAAATACTGATGGTGGTTTTTTCTTAGATAGGATTCAGTCACCCGAGTGACTGTCCTCACTGTTCCGGCATGTTTTTGACTATGATAACGCTAGAATTCGGAAAAAGGTAAAACACAAAGATTATGAGGGTATTCAATAACTTTTCAACGAACCAAAACATAAATCTTTTTTTTTGGACTAAGGAGCTATGACCAAAATACTCACATTGGTTTTCCTTAGACAAGATTCAGTCACCCAAGTGACTATCCTTACTGTTTCGGGTCATTTTTGACAGGCACAACGCCAGAATTTGGAAAAGTGTAAAACACAAGATTAGTTAGGGTATTCGATAGCTTTTTAATGAGCTAAAGTATGCTTTTTTTTTTACTTCATACCAAAGAGTTATAATCAGAACACTGACAATGGGCTTTCCTTAGAAAATTTATTTCTGTTTTGACGCAAATCCCCCCCCCACACACACACACACACACACATATATATATATATATATGGTCATTCAATTTTTTTCTGAACTAGGGAAACAACACAAAAATTGCAAATGTATGAACAATAGCCACACACATGATATTATGTTATTTTTTTGTATTATTGTTTTGAACAAGCAAAACAACACAAAAATAGATCACAATCATCATGGATTTGAAACACACAATCGGACCCGATCAATTCCTAAAACTCAGATTCAAATAAACCAATATACCCACATTTTTCTTTTTAGATTACATAAAAAAATACATAACATTCATGATTTTCACAACATCGAATCAATTTCATTAATTCCAAAAACGTAGATTCAAAATAGTCACAAATTTTTTTTTCAAAGTACTATAGGGCAACATACATATTATTTTTTTTGAATAGGGAAACACTGAATCAAATCCACATTCATATACGTGTATATATATTTTTTTAGCAGAGAGAAAACACTGAATAACATCTCCATCACGTGTTTATATATAATTTTTTTTGACATACAAAAATTGAAACTGCAATGAAAACAGTGTTTCAAATTACCCACGTCCTACGTAAAAGGCCAACACCTTCAACATCTAAGCAAGACTGCTTGCTCAAAGACTCATGATACTCACGACATCTGATTTTTTTTTTTTACATTCAAATAAAAACAAAACTACTGATTCACACATAGATTCCCAACCAACAATGAGACCAAAATCGATCACTCAAAACGCGCCTACGCATGTCACTAATGCGAAGATGGGGCAAGTACCTACCTTTGTTTGCAAAATCCAACAGGCACAATACCTAAGCGTAGTTTCAAGGAAAAGTATGCTTTAAAAATCCGACGCTCGTCCACTCCCTTGTGGGCATACCAACAACGAAAATAAAAAATAAAACAAAATAAAAAAATCATCTTTTGGACAAACATACAACAAAGAAGAGGAGGTGGAAGTGGTCGACCTACCTGGGGTCGACTCGAACTTCACCCAAGACTGAGTATTTTTTCAAACTCGTCCACCCACCAAATTCTTCAGCTGGTTGCCTTCCTCAGCTGCACTGAACAAAAGCCGATTAGAGAGGCACAATCCAAGGAAATCTGAAACTTTAATGCATCTTAAATACAAATTCGAGTTTGGGAAGAGAGAGAGAGAGAGAGAGAGCTGGACGTCCCCTTCCTCTCTTCCCTTTCTCTAAAGCCAAAACCCTTATCATTCTCCTTTATCTTTTTTCCATGTTTTTGTTTCCTTTTTTTCACTTTTTTCACTTCAAAATTTTATTTATTTTAATTTTTTTGAATGATAGATGCTAGTTGGCCAGCTTGGGCGGCACCGTCAACAGCTGCCAATGCATGCATGCATTGGTTCCTACAAGAGGTGCCTACTTATTTTTTTTTTCTAAGGCTATTGATGGTGAAAAAGGGCAGCAAAAGGAGGTTCTTTCATATTTTAGAGAGCCCATTACAACCTCCAGCATGGTCAATGCATGTAGAGCTTGCCCTACACTCATTGGTCCATGAGGAGGTGGGTTTGAACTTCAATACTCCAATTAAATTAAAATGTTCAAACCACCTCAAAATCCAAAATAAATTTAAAACCCTACTTGGTCAAGGTCTGGTCAATGTGTATGAGACCAACATGGGTCTCATTTTGTTGACTTGGTTGGTCAACTCCAATTTAGATGACTATGTTCCTCGAGGTCAAAAATACCCCTACAACCTGTCAAAATTACTTGAATTACCCCCAAACTTGTTGAGGGTATTTCAAAGTCATATCAAGTCAGAATTCAACGAAATAAAAGTCTAAATTCATCAAATTTTTGCTGCAAATTTATTTCCAAGTCTAAAAAATGGGGTTTTCAGGTCACAATGGTGGACTGATACCTCAAAAGAGATTTTTTTCAGGCCAAGGTGGGTACGTGCCCACCGTAGCCCTAATGTGGCTCCACCAATGACAACCAAATCAACTTAAAATTGGAAACTAATATGCGAGTGATGAGAGGAAGAGAAAACCTTCTCAACGCCCTTAATTTAACGACGTGAAAAGTTTTTGAAAAAGTTACAATATGCCACATAACTAAGGATTTTTTTTAAAACTATATAAAAACGGGTAAATAAATATTTGATGACATTGTTAGAACAAGATGTTAATTTAAAAAAGCTCATAAAACAACTATTTTTTGGCACCTATTAATCTCACTTCTTTTGGATGTAGGATAGGACAGGGTAGGATAAGATAGGTTAGGAAAGGGGTCTATGAACTATTCCTCTTTGGGCTATGAGGTTGAAAACGAAACCTAGGCCCATACCAGCACTTGGATCTTGTGGGTATGACCTGAATAGCAGATTGGACCTCTCTCTTCTTGCATCTCCATGCCTCGTTAGAAAAGCATAACAAAAAATAAACTTTCTTATTGAGTTAATATTCCACGAAAACACAATATATATATATATATATATATATATATATATATATATATATATATATATATATATATATATATATATATATATATATATATATATATATATTGCATTTTGAAAACATCACAATAAAATTGCAAATTTAGGATGGTTTAAGAATATCGTCCATATTTGCTACACGATCCGAACTTTTTTTTAGCAGAATCTCATTTGGTTCGGATCAACCAAGATCAGATCCGCATCCGATTCGTTTGCATCAGTTACAAGATACGCGCAAACCGGCTCGGTGCTCGGGTCATGACTTGCAAATTCAAAAGCGCGCGAGAGAGATCGAGATCGAGATCGAGATCCCGAAAACCCTAATTTCCCGAAAATTCCAGAGAAGAAAAGAATGGGAAAAATGAGGAACGCTAGGGAGGAGGAGGAGGAAGAGGAGGATCAGGACGGGCTCTCCGTTCACTCTCCGTGCCACGCCCCTCCCTCCTCGGCGTCGTCGCTTCCCAAAGTAAGCTAAAATTCTCGCCGATTTGTGCATTTATCGTGATATAATCCCGTGGCTACCATCATTTTGGTTCTGTTTTATTTGTTAATTTGGGAAATTCTCGCTAAAATTTTGTATTTTATCGTGTTTGACCCCCTGGTTATCTTTATTTTCACCTCGTTGTGGGTATTTGTTGATTTTCTGGTAGGAACTGTCCCAGGTGGAATTGGAGCTGAGGGTGTTAGAAGCCCTGGAATTTTACCCACCCGTCAAACTGCAAGGTGATTTCTCGATTTTCTCAGATGAATTTCCGATATTTTTGGCCGATTTAGTTTTTTTTTCTTGTTCTGTGATTTGTAGGATTTGAATGTTGAAAGGGGAGAAGATGCTGGTTTAGTTTAGTTTATGTGTTTAGTCTTTGATTTCATTTCTGATTCGTGCAGTGTGGAGAGCGCTAGTTTTTCTTAGGATGTAATCTTTAGTGATTTATTTGGAAAGACAAGGAAATAAATTTAGGGTTTTTATGTATTATCTAGTGATTTATATGGATAGGTAAGAAAATAAAATTTCTGTGATTTTGAATGATCTAATTGGGAAGGTAATAAACGTAGGGGAATTATCTATCTCTGATGCAAAAATGGCGCGTCATTGTTTTAGCTGATTGAGAATTGTTACGTGTAATTGTATGAAGTGGTACAAAGTAGAAACTGAATTGAGTTTCTCATTTTGTTATTGATTTCAATTTTGGGGCAAAGGGTTCATGCATGAATTTTAACTAGTTAGGTGTTATTCTTGTTGTTTGTGCGTGGGCTCGTTTCTCTTGATAAGACCTGATGTTTTATATTGAATTTGGAGCAATTCGCAGTCATTGTTAGCTTATTTTTATTTCCCTATAGAATCGTCTTGGTTCCTTTCCATTTCTGATTGGACCCACATCCCACGTGTTTGCATGGAGTGTAGAAAAGTGTGGAATGGGAGGAGAGTCCCATCAATCTCACAAAATTTGGACATGTTTAGGCTTTTCGATGGTGTTTGATTTGAGTCAATACCTATAGAGGCAAAAAGAGATTTCTCAAAATTTGTGGGCCCATATTATATTTGCAATTCTCACCTACCAGATTGCTGAGATCCCTCGCTTTTGAGGATTCTTTTGTACCACCAAATATCCTCTTAACCAAACACACCATTTGTTTTAAATTATATTCATAAATAGCAGTATCTGTTGTGCTTTTGGTATTAAACATGTTACTCTAACCAAATGGCAAGATAAGCCAAGTCTGAGGTTGTCATACTACTACAAGTTTACCTCATTGGTCATTTGAGATCCAGATTGTCTAAATTGTCTGTTCAATGTTGCCACATCCAAATAATCTAAATTCTTTAACTAGTCCATGTTTATATAAAGATATGGTTTTATAAAATAAATACAAGTGTTGCTTTTGTTAGCATGTATATTGAATTGAAAGTTTGACATCTATTTTTATCTGTCAAAGAATCACATTCTTAATTTGGTGACATGAAGATATGGGAGATTGTGACTTAAACAGGAAAATGTGATACCCTTTGGTCTATGGATAATATTTCTTCATGCATTTCCATGTTTGATCATATTTATTAAATTATGTGTCCATTTTTATCTTGGGGGTGATTCCATGATAATGTCCACTCATACATGTGAATAAACGTGTTGCTTCAGCTTATAAAGAAGCCAAGCTTTTTCCCATCTTCTCCTAGCTTAACAAGCATGCTGTTATAAGTTATAACCATTTTTTTCTGTGTCTCTATCACTCTTCTGCATCCACTTGAATGCATTTCATTACTCCTTGTTCAGTTATCTTATAGCATTTTGATTGCATCATGAGTTTAATGCCATCAGAGCCCCTTTTTCCTCTTAATCACCTTTGGCACCTGCCGTGATTATCTCTGGCCTGTTCTTCAGTAAAAATTTTTCATAGATCATTCTTAATCTTTATTTCTTTGTTTTTCCCGTAAGTCCACACATTCCTTTTCATTGTAAAGTCTATGTTCATAGTCTGTTTTAGAGCTTGTGCTTCCACTCTAACATAACTGTTCTAGCAATGTGATTTGAGTTTTTCCAATGATAAGCTTTGCTTGGGTGACCGTGCACTCTGCACCCTAATTTAATTTTTCTGTTGTCCATCCTTTGTCCTTTTCTTCTTATAGAGTCGAGATATTCTCCAACATCATTGACACTAGGATCAATGGTGATAATATGTTATGGACCCTTTCCTGCTCTAGGTCCGACTCAAAGGATCCGCCTCAGCTTTGGATTTTCCCCGGCCAGGATCCTATATGGAGGAGCCGCCCAGCCTCAGGATCCAATCCAGGGAAACCCGCCCAACCTGGAATCCTACCCAGGCTGGGACTCTAGTGGGACGTCTTCCTAGACTCCCATCTAGTGTTGTAAGTATCGTACCATATCGTACGACATAGTACGATACCTATCATTTCTTTTGGGTTTTGCGATACGATACACACTCGTATCGCGATACGAGTGTGTATCGTACCCACATTGTGCTGTATCGTACGATATTAGAAGTGCATTTTTACCGTTTTTTCACCCAAAGAAATGGGTTAAGGTAAAAAAAGTGCATTTTCACCATTTTTTTACTCAAGAAAATAGGTTAAGGTAAAAAATCTTTATTATGAGTAAAATTGCAAAGCTACTCTTTAAAAAATTCACAAAAATTAAAGATTTATATCAAGGTAGAAATTAGGCTCCACACTCCTTCAACAAAGATGGCATAAGATGATCCAACATGGCAATGACACACTCAAGTAGTGGGTGAAAATCAATTGAAAATTGAGTGCAACTATTGCCATAATATTTTCTTTTATGTAATATGAAAGTATGAGTCTTGTGGCATGTTCTTAATTGCAAGATATTTAATGTTATGCATTATTCTTGTGAGATATGCATGTGATATTATCTTTGATTTAGTTGATGTTTGATGATATCTTATGCGGCTCATAGAGACATAAATGCTTTATATGTGATTTTATGGTTGTATTTTGTGCAATTCATCATTGTTTCATGTGATATGATTTTTTGTAGTTTTTTTGCTATTTTTTTATTTTTCTTGATTTTTTTGGATTTTTTAGAAAATTGTTATTAAAATTTTATGATACGTTTACAATACGATACAATACGATGTTACTTTGGGTCTGATCAATACAGGTAACGATATGATACTTACAACCTTGCTCCCATCTAGTGTAGGATTGTGTTTGTACATTTACTTTTTTGCCACTTGGAAAGTTTATATATAGATGCACTAGCCTAGTTATTTTCTTAATGAAGTATTTGGCCCATGAAGTATCCTTCATTCACCATATTTTAGAAATCCTGTTACTCAGAGGGAAAACCCATTTTCCCTCTACTCTTCCATATTTTCCTCAGCACCAACCCACCCAGAGGGATCAATATTCTCCCTCTGCTTTGTTGTTGACCCTATTTGACGCAGAGCCTAGCCAGATCGAGAACAAATTTCTCTCTTTTCTAGCTTTTCCCTGCGTCAAAGCCTTCCCAAGGTCGGATTTGTAGAAATCATCCCTCCATAGGGTCGAGTTTCTAACATTGGTATTAGAGCCAAGTTTGTCTCGAGACCCCGAATATGCTCTCTCAATCGGAAGGACCTTCGACAACAAGGACCCAAGCCCTTCACGGCTTCGCATGACATATCCATTCACAACCAACAATGATATGCATCAACCGCTTTAATCTGCACCCCGAGATCTCTCCTATGATTGTTCCAAAGAGATCACATCGGCATCAGGTTCTTCGATTATCATATAAACAACAACAACAAACAACAACAACTACGCCTTCATCCCAAAATAATTGGGGTCGGCGATATGAACCAAAAAAGAAAATCATTATGGGTCTTCCACATGAATCCTTCTCCTCCAATCATTTCTATCCAATGCCATGTCCTTGGTGAGGTTCAAAGCATTCATATCCTTTCCTATCACCTCCATCCATGTCTTCCTAGGCCTACCCCGACCTCTTTTAACTAATATATTTTCCCATTTCTCCATCCTTCTAACTGGAGCATCATTAGGCCTTCGTCGAATATGTCCAAACTACCGTAAACGATTCTCTCTCATCTTATTTTCAATGGGTGCAACGCCTACCTTCTTACGTATCTCCTCGTTCCGAATCTTATCTTTTATTGTATTTCCACACATCCATCTCAGCATACGCATCTCAGCTACACTCATTTTTTGAATATGATGTCTCTTGGCAGCCCAACATTCCGTACCATATAGTAAAGCATGCCTAATAGTCGTCCTATAAAACTTTCCCTTCAACCGCAATGGCATTCTACGATCGCACAACACTCCAGTTGCACTTTTCCATTTCATCGACCCAACCTTTATCCTATGATTTACATTTCCATCAATTTCTCCATACTTTTGAATGATAGATCCCAAATATTTGAAACAATCATCCACCGGTATTTCTTGCTCACCAAGCTTCACTACACTCTCATCATTACTTCGTTGCTTACTAAACCGACATTCCATGTATTCTGTCTTACTCTTACTCAACTTAAAACCTCTTGCTTCCAATGTCTGTCTCCATAATTCTAACTTAACATTAACCCCAGCTCTAGACTCATCAATCAAAACAATATCATCAGCAAACAACATACACCACGACACATTTTCTTGAATTGATCTCGTAAGCTCATCCATCACTATAGCAAATAGGAAAGGGCTTAAAGCAGATCCTTCGATTATCGTATATCCAAATTATTTTTTTAATTGCTAGAATTCGATCATTGGTGACTTCGATTCGACTTCCGGGAGTCAGGTCAAATTTCTGCATGTCCTTAGGAAGGAGCAGTACAAACCTGCATCCATTCCTGTTTTCAAAAATTCATCCCTACAGTTTGTCAGACCTAAAAATCCTCAAAAAATCATTGTAGTTAACCTTACTTACGGATTGAAAAAATCAGATCCCGATTTGTAGATGTCATCGTTTTACTGAAAGCTGTCAGATCCAGCGTTTGGATCCTGATGAACTAACATTTGTAAACTTCAAAAAATTCTCTAGGCCTGATCATAGATCCATAAATCTTGAAATTTTTACCCTAATAAGGTACATCTGTTAGCTTTCAAACCCAATTTACAAGTCTCAAAAATGCGTTCGAAACACTGAGATCTTGTTTGATCTTTGGAACCTGTCAGAACCTAGAAAACTGACTAAACTTGTAACATCCTGACCTAACCTAAAAATAAATTAATCCCGACCCTTAGAAAACCCTAAAAAAAATCCCAATTTACATATCTGATACCCCAAACCAGACAACCAAATCCAGAGCCCCCCTTAAACCTTAGTCTACCCCTTAGCACCACCCGAACTTCGGGCCAACAACATTTTGTCCTGCTGGCAGTCAATACTTGACTTGGAAGGTGTAGTCAAGATGGATTTATCGTGATGCAAGATAGACAATGCCTTTACAAATTTGGCAAAGTGGTTATGCGAATCCGCTGTGAAGGAAAAGAATGGATCTGGACTGGATAATTTATTTTGCAAATCTTTTGTTGTTCTTCGTGGGACCTTGTGAACATTGTCAGAAAATGTCTCTAGTTCTCCATGATGCGAATCTTATATCATTCTTCGAAGAAGCATGCATAACCATGCAGACACTCTAACTGATCGAGGAGATGCCTCTACAACAAGGGAACTCTGCAGATATAAAATTGTGCCAAACACTTAAGGGAATATTGCCTAGTGTGGTCATCAACCCTACCTCATTCAGAAGAAATTATGATCAACAAGGACATACACAAGCCCACAATGAATTTGAATTTTTGTTGCAAGCGTTCCATGCCACCAAATGCTCTTCACAAGGATATACGGAAGGTGGTGGAAACCCAAATTTGTGCGAGCCTTGGCTATGAGGACACTAGGTGTTGCATGACTGCATTTGTCATCTTGAGGTTGTAGATAGCTACTAGACACCAGAATAGAGGGAAGGTGTGTCCTCCATCAACAAAAGAGCAGACCATTTTTTATTCAGGTGGAAGGAATTTAGGTCATGCTGCAGTTCATAAAAGCAAATTGCCCGACGAGTGTTCGACTCTGCCCGACCTTGGCGATACTTCACCCCAACCAATCAGGGTCTTTGGAAAGAGAAAACAGAGAAAGGATGGTTGCCTAGTCACAGAGGTAGTAGTTCAGTGGACTGGAAGTGGAGTTGATGAAGCGACCTCGAAAGAGGAAGACCAGTTAACCGCGCAGTATCCGAAATTTCCATCTTAAGGACAAGGCATGTTTGAGAGGGTGGATTGTTATAGACCCTTTCCTGCTCTAGGTTCGACCTAGATGATCCACCCATCCAGGATCCGATCTGGAGGAGCCGCTTAGCCTCAAGATCCAATCCAGGGAAACCTGCCCAGCTTGTAATCCTACCCAGACTAGGACTATGGTGGGATGTTTTCCCTAGACTCTTGTGTTTGTACATTTACTTTCTTGCCCCTTGTAAAATCTATATATAGATGTACTAGCCTAGCTATTTTCTTAATGAAGTATTTTAGCCAATGAGGTATTCTTCATTCACCCTATTTCAGAATTCTTGTTCCTTAGAATGAAAGCTCTTTCTCTCTCTACTCTTCCATATTTTTCCTCTACAGAGGCATCAATATTCTCCTTCTGCTCTGCTGCTAACCCTATCTCATGCAGTGCCTAGCCAGATCAAGAACAAATTTCTTTCTTTCTTGGCTTTTTCCTATGCCAGAGCCTTCTCGATGCCGGATTTATAGAAACCGTCCCTCCATAGGGGGGTTTCTAACATAATAATTTTGTACTGGGCTTGCTTGATGGAGTATGTTCTTAAGGCTTTTTAACTTGTTAAGAGTGAAGACTTGGATGCAGTTTATTTGATGTTATGATCGAGGCTTGAGATGAAAATAAGTGAAGATATAGGATGATTTTTGAATGTGAGGTGGAGAATGCTGCTAAATTCTCTAATGCAAAGGGCATGTTGGTTTATTTTGGATCCGCTTATTTTCGCTAGATCTTGTAGGAGGCTGCACTTTGAACCAAGACATTAATAGGTACGACAGGTAAAAGGTCCACCCAGAGTTCCATTTTTACTAGGCTTGCATTCACTATTATCTTGCTTTTGTGGAGCAAAAACATACTGTGTTTACTTCACATGCACAAGAACACATTTCTTTTTATAAACTAAGTCATGCGGATACTCCATTTTGGCCTCCGTATCATGTCCCCTTATATACTAGTCGTATTGAAAACTTCATAAACATATCTGTATCCTCATATCTGCAGCCATATCCATGTGACAGTTTATAAACACCTCGTCTTTCTGCTTTAAATTTGAGAATGTTAATCAAATTACACTTGGTTTTGCTGATCATCCTTGTGAGTTTATGATTTAGGAGTTTCTCATGCATTCCTCCTATATTAGGACCTCTGTTCTAAACTCAGAACTGTTGCCATTTTCTTTGTGTTTTTCTCATTTTGGTTCCTTCAAATTTATAACAGTGGCCTTGCTGAGATGCTCTATTTGGTTTGTTTGTGCATTACCTGTTTTTCCCTAATATGTATGTCCACAATGTAAAAAGAAATTTTTCTATAGGTCACATGCATGTTTGCTCTTTATCCCTTCCTTTCTTTACCTTTATAGGTACAGATGCCATCTAAAAAAAGGTTGATCTACCTTAGTATAGAAAAGGTAAGACGTGCCTCTGTATGAGAGAGAGAGAGAGAGAGAGAGAGAGAGAGAGAGAGATTATGAAAACATGAGTTTTTCTTTAAGTTACCACATTATTATACCAGCCATGTGTTCTAATATAGGAGTTTTCTTCTCTTTTTTCTGATTGTAACCTGCACTTGTATCATTTGTACTGTAGGTATTCATCGTCATTTTGTTATTTATGGACTCATGGAGTACCTGAAGAGAAGGTTCAATTTCACACTATCTTGGTGTTTCTTATATATCATAATATATCTGTGAGAAATTTATGCATATTTTGTATTTCATTTTGTTCTGTTCTTTCATAGCTTTGACCGGCACTTCTCACCAGATGAAATTTTACAGTTGCTAGACCGTTTCTTCAATTTGGAAATGTTGGTAAGTAAAAACTTAGCCTTGCTTGTTTGAAATTTTTATATGACAGATTGCACACACAGATACTACACATGGTGTCGATCATCATCCTTTGATAAATGGATGATGCTCGATAAGGGATTTAGATAAATAATGGAGACACCATAGAGCATTTAGTATGAGTCTATATACCCTAGAAAAACTTCCCCTCAGAAAGCTAGAACTTGTTCTTACCATTTCACGAGATATTATATCATCTAGGACATGAAAATTTGAGGCACTTGTTTTTGAAAAATCAATTCTAAGAAGTCATGTCGGATTGTGTAGCTGGGGCCTAAGGCCTGTACATTGGTAAATGAGCCCTGAGCATTGTATGTATCATCAGTTTAGCATTGATATTTTTGGACATGCACTAGTGGGTCAGGTCTCATACTGTGGTATGTAAAGATCAACAATGAGACTACTGGAGCACAAATGGACTTTTTTTCAGAACTGAAAAGTCCATATCAAAGATGGTTGGTGTGTTGAACCTCGGAGTGGTCAATGTGTGTGGGCCTGCCAACTGATTGGGGTTTGGGACAATCCTTCATAACGAGCGCGGAGTGCCTTGTGCATATTACAGACATTTATGGAAGTCATCTCTTTTAAGATAGGGGTTCCTTGCCTCCTTATCTGGAATCCTAAATGCCTGTTTCCCAAAGGGTCAACATGTTCGTCCATTGTCTGTTTGCTTCTGAACTTTAGAATATGGTAAAAGACTTTTCTATTCATGACCTGTTCTATTGTTTTATAGAACACTGACGTTTGTTGGCCATAAAAACTTGAGAAGAAAAAATGAATTCTGTACGTATCAGTGGCAAAGCATCACAATTTAAGGGATATTCCTTGTGGCTTTTGCTGGTGGCAATTATTATATTGTCGCCATGGTGGGCCAATTCTTTCATTATAGAATCTGAAGCTATTCCTTTGATGGACAAGTACTGTATCCCAGAATCCTTCGTACTCTTCTGCCACTTGCTGCAGTATTTTAGAAAGTCCAATCCAATGGTTTATATATTTGTAAACGTATATCTCTCTTTTATGCATTCTGACATTTACTGCAATCTTCTCATCTTCCTTTTCTCTTCTGAAAATTCAGAAACCAGATGAAGAAGAGATGGAAGTGTTGAGTCAGGAGGAAGAATTTTCCTTGCCCCAAAGTTTTTTTGTGAAGGATGAATGAAGATGTATATAGATTGTTTATTGAGGTGTATTCCATTCAAAGGGGTAAAGGACAAAGATTCACCATCGACTGGTCCTGACTGACGCCACAAAAATCTCTCTTTCTTCTTTTTGCCTTTATTGTCTTCTCTTTTTCAAGGTTCCACAAGCCAAAAGTTGCATGACCCCATCATGGTTCCTTTCATGATTTATTTTTCTTGTGATCTTCCCGTTGTCAAATAGATAAATCATTTGGTTGGGCGTTGGCATCATGCGACCGTTGTGGCCAAATCTATTTGGACATTGGGTTACCTTGAGTTGCATTGGAAAAAAAAAATGAAAACAAAATAAGATGCAGCGGTAATTGTGAGTTGTTTAAAGGATAAAAGAAAAGAAGGTACCATCGCAGACTACTACCTTTTTCTTTTTCTTTGCAGCGGGCCTTCAGTTCATGGAACCCTTGAGCCCCTCCTACCCAACGGGAGGTGCACCCAGCTTCCTTGTGTCTAGTGATACCCCTCATGGGTTTTGAATTGTGGTCCTCTCATGTCAAGTGACAGACCTCGGTTGCCCATAGAAAAGGGGGCCTTGTGGTCACTGTTGCAGATTGCTGCTGCTGATTTCTATAGGAAGTCAAAGCACTAGTGAACCGTTTGGTTTATCTCTTTGTGGCTTTTTTGTATTTTCTGTCATGAGGGTTGGGTGTTGATCAGTACTCATACAACACCAAGTTAGCAGAAGGGTAGAGATCCACCTTCGGCTATATAAAAAATTAAAAGAAAGGCCAAGGATTTTTTTTTGGCCCTGTTTGGATATGTTTTTATTTATTACATGGATAAATTAAAACAAATTTTATAAAGAAGAATTTTTCTTTGGATTTTTAATTAAGTGAATGCTTGTATCACCAATTATTTAAACTATAATATAGAAATGAAGATAAGTATGACTAATGGTGATGGTGTTGGTGATAGAAGTCGTGGTGATGGTCGTGGAGGTTATAATGGTGGTGCTGGTAGTGGTAGTGATGATGGAGGTGATAATGGTGGTGGTGGTGATGCTAGGGGTGCTTATAAAGAAATAGAGGGGGGTGGTAATGATAGTGATGACATTGGTGGTGTGATGAGGTGGTGAAGCAGTGATGGTGATGATAGTGATAGTACTAAAGAAGTGGCAGTGGTGATTGTGATGGTAATGGCAGCAGTATCGATGATGGTGGTGGTGTTGATGTTGACAGTGGAGTGGAAGAAAATAAGTAGTAAAAAAAAAGTAGGTCCCTTGTTATTTTGAATAAAGTAGTGATTCTTTGTTAAATGTATTAAAATCTCATTTTAAAAAAAGATCCAAACCCCAAAACTAGCTATTTAAAACAGAAAATGATTGTCTGATGCGTTTCTAGAAAACTCTCACAATTTATGATATTCTCCTTCAAGTCTAAAATTGCAAATAGCGGGCACTCAAATGTTCTTTTTACTCTTCTCATGCGCAAAGCTATGCTCACTTCATTATTCGGGTGTTGCATACGTTCACTTAAAATGAGGTTTGCACTTTTTTTTTTCTAAACTTCACGAAGTTAACATAAAATTCTATGCAAACTTTTTGTTAAACTTGAACAAAATGAGAAAGTCTATATATATTTTCTGCGGACTTGAGGATGGCCACAAAATATATGCAAACTCGATGAACTTTATGCGAACTTTGTGAAGTCTGCAAAAAAAAAATGTGCAGACCTCATTTTAAATGTGGGTATGCGACAGCCGAGGAGTGGAGTGATATATCACATGAACTTCACTAGTTTTGTGCATGCGAAGAGTACAAAGGATATTTCAATGCTGACTATTTGCAATTTTGGATATAGAAAGAATATCGCAAATTATGGGATTTTTAGAAAAACATATTTTTTATCATACAATACAATCATTTTTCGTATTTAAAATATGTTTAAATGACATGAAGCTATTTATAAAGTCCTTCTAACGGAGGTTCATGTTTAACAATTTGTAAAAGTCTTTTCTGATCGATGAGTATTTGAATTTGAAAATAACCACTTGCAAGTTCTGCCATGCGTATAGGTGTGAAATTGGTTCTTATGATGTCCATCTTTTTTATTTTCAAAGCTCCCATGTTTTTTTGTACAACTGAGGCAATGACATGGGCCTTGACTTTTAGGTTCCAACATGCTTTCCCAGCGTTGTCACAATGATCAATACATCAAGTTTTATAACTTGGGTATAATTTTCTAAATAATTTCGGATTCTCATCGAGGACGTGTGTGGATTCTATGTTAAGAGAATTCTCTTGCATATGAATTCATGATGCAGTTATCACTGATTCTAGAGTAGAGAAAAAAGAAATGGCGGTGATACTTTAGATTTTTTGTAAAGAGCGAGAGCAAGCAGTCTGGTTCTATCATGTGTCCAATTAACAGGGACAGCTTAAAAAAGGGGGAAAAAAGGTAATAGGTCGACTGCAACTTGGGAGAATTAGCTTGAACAAACGGATTGGTACAAGTTGCACCATATTAGATTTCAATCTGAATCTGAAAAGCGAACACTATGATCCAAAATTGAGCTTTGATTTGAAACATGTCGAATAAGGTAGAGTTGAATCTGGATATGAAATACATATGGTAATATTGGATCTGTTAAAGAAAAAAGAAAGACTAAAAACAAGATCTTTGCATGTAAGAATTGCAATCAGATTTAATTTTGTTCTGAATCTGACTTAGATTTAACCTAAAATACATATCTGAATATGAAAGCAATAACATTAAAAAAATCCAAATCTGAAAATAACTCATAAACTTTTAAGTAGTAACAAATAAATAAAATATACTTGAGATATATTTGACATCACACAGTGTAGTGTTTGGCTTGCAAGCAATATGTTCACAGTTTATAAATCAAAAAATGATTGTATCCGTCAAATGGACAATTTTGCAGGTTTCTATTTTTTTGGACATTTTTACCCTTTTCATGTGTGAACCTCACGAATTTCGCAAGCCCCATGCAAATTTTCTCATAAATTTGCAGAACAACCTATGTTATTAGATCTATATATCTGTCTTATGATATCAAAACCCACATTTTTATAGCCCTTGAAAAGATGAGACACAAATCTCAAACTTTCCGGTTTTGAGTGAGAACCGAAACTCGTCTAGGGTTCTCGTTTATAAGATCCAAAACCGGAACAAAAAAGTGTTCTACAAATTGTTACAACCGAATAGTTTGTGTTGCAGAACACATTTTTTTTTTCAACCGTTCATCAGATCAATGTGATCTTGATGGCATTGGAAAGTTAATGTCTTGGTCTTTCTCTATTATTGTTTCTATTTCTCTAAATTCTTGGCACAGGTGGCAAAAAAAATAGCATATAATTATCGGGATAGGTGCAATTGGACCTGTTCATCTCCTATTTTAGGAACATTTTCGGGGTTGTCTCTCAATGCCTGTTCATCATTTTTTAGTGAATAAATATTATTGAAAATATATTTTCGTGTAGAATCTTTGTTTTTTTGTGTTTTTTTGGATTCCTTTATTTTCTAGGCAAAAAATTAGCGACAAGATGAAGTACCATTGATGTGTGTTTTGCCAAAAACGAAATGTCACATTTAATGTGGCATTAATTTTTCACTGAAAAGGAATTTTGCATCATCGCATGTGAAACTTTTTGAATTTCGCTAATAGTTCAAGAATTTCGCAAACCTTTTAGGAATTTCACAACTAAGAACGTGAAACTCTTGACGAACTTTACAAGTAGTGTCACGATTTTTGTACTATAGATGCAAAAATCATGAGAAATTTTGCCACACCTGAGCAAAATTTTGAATTTCGTGCAAGGGTCATGAATTTTGCATGGGGATTCTAAAATTTAGAATTGCACAAACCCATTCAAATTTCAATTTATTATTTTTAAATAAAAAAGGAATTTTGCAAGGTACATGCAAAATTCTTTTTTCTTGCAAAATTTCTTATTCGCCTCCACCATTCGTAGGAGTTTCACCAAAAAAGTCATTGGAGGGGAGCCAAAATTCGGGTTTGTGAAAATAGGGCATTCAGATGCAAAAAGGGGGTTGAAAAATGAAACATCATTTTTTATAAAATGAAGTCACTTATACATTGCATTCATTCCATCCATTCACAAAATAAAGTTGCTCATACATTGCATTAATTTTATTCTTTCTCAAAATAAAGTCGTGCATACATTGCATTAATTACATTCTTTCAAAAAATAAAGTTGCTCATACATTGTATTCATTCTATTCTTTCACAAGAATGTTGTTTCTCACTATCTCTTTGATGAGGAGAAAGCAGAGTAGACTATGTGTAGATGTACCTCAATCTCTTGGGCCTCAAGAATGTTGTATATCACCATATCTTTGATAAAGAGAAAACATAATATATCATCATTGATTCTATATTCTATGTTGTTATATTGATTTTTTCTATTTCACCCATACCATGTAATCAAACGAACGCTGCATGTGAGATACGTCAACTGTACATCATCATTGTCCACACATCTTTTTAGCTAGCATAGTTTGTTAGAGTGGATACCCTCTGTATCATCATTCTTCATGTTCTCTATGATGAGAATGCAGCTCTCACTAATAACTCCTAGACTTTTGGTTTCCTATCCTACCCATACCATAAGATCTCATCATCAATGCTTTTACCGAAAAAACTCATAATCGATGAAATGTCATCAATCTTTTCAGCGCCGATGTTTTTATTGAAAAAACTCACCATTGATGAAGTGTCATCCATACTTTTATCAAAAAACTTATCGTCGATGAAGTGCCACCCATGCTTTTACCGAAAAACTCACCGTCGATGAAGTGTCGCCCATGCTTCCGGGGGTTACCACTGCGGGTGAACCGCTGTCGATGAAGGTTTTTTGCAAAAGCTTTCATGTCATCGAAATGTCACCAGAATGTTGTCGAAAGATCATCAAAAGGATTGGAGACCAAAATAATCCTAGGGTGACGAAAATAAGAATCTAGATGCAAATAAGAGGCTGAGAAATGAAACGTCATTTATATAGAATATAATTTTGCAAGAAAAAAGAATTTCACAATACCCCTGTGATACTCTTTTGAAATTTCGTAAGGTATGAACTTCTATAACACTTAAAGGATTTTCGTAATGTGCCTTATGATACTCGTCATAATTTTTACAAGTGTTGAAATTTCATACTTTTTTGGAATATCGCAACCTCATATGCGATTTTGTTGATGAGTTTTGTGGGTCCATCTACTTTCATCATCGTGACCTACGAAAATAAAAAAGTCACGGCTGTCAGGGGTAAAACTTTCAGCATCGTGACCTACGAAAATAAAAAAGTCACGGCTGTCAGGGGTAAAATCTAAAAAAAATGAGAACCTACATAATTGTCCATTTGGCATATTTGGTAAATTATAGGGCATTTTTGAAAATACATCATTTTGTCCAAAAAGAAGTGAGAACCTGTGGAATCACCTATGAGAAAACTTATTTAGAGTTAGCAAGTTTTTACCAACATAACTTCTCATCCTCATCTCACTAAGTTAATGAAGCCAAGTTCTAAAAAGCTTACTATTGCTAGAGATAATAATACTAGCATCCCCACGGAAGGTAAGACTTAGAGCATCATCCATCGGCTGAATTTTCGGTAAGAGCTCATCTGAGGATATACACTGAGCCCCTGCCACAATAAACACTTGATTGGTCTTATGAATCACAAAGGCAAGAGCAACTGAGTTTCAAACACCAATTGTCTAGATGGGATTCTTGTTACTACAAATTTGGAAGCGACAAAACTCCATAGTATGAAGGCTATAGGATAGGAGATAAAAAGGTGATGCATCGTCTCTTCTCTAGAGTTGCATAAGTAACAATGGTTAACCCAGGGAATGAATGTCCATAGACATAAGCCTATCTTGAGTAGGCAGATGATTTTCACACACCAAATAGGTCATCCAAACTGCGTGTGGCACATGGTCCTTGTGCCAGAGTGCCTTACGCCATGATTCCTGGGGGTATCTATGCCTGATTTGCTACCAAAGGGCATGACGTGATATCAACTAGGAAGCATGATTCTTCCATATAAGCTTGTCCTGAGTTTGGGATAGTTGTAATTCTTGAAGTTGGATAAAAGGAACTAATTGCAAAAAAATATTATTATTAGTTTGAGCGAGATTATAAGCATCAGCCAAGGAGATACCTACATACTAGTAAATCATTCCAAACTCCGCTGGAGAGAGATCATCTTCTAGAGGATGCTCACACCAAGAATCCCGTTAGAACTTCACATATTCTTCATTGCCCACCTTCCAAGTCAACTGATGAGAGTTGAGATTCCATCCCCATTTAATACCTCTCTAAGACCACGTTCCTCTGATTGTCGAGTTGTGGGGCTAAATACTCTAAACTTGAAGATACTTGCTTTTTATAAAGCAACACCATAGTGAAGGCTTAGTGATAATAGAAGAGCCCAAAAAAACTAGGTTAGCTTTGTTTATGTTGCCAAGGTGTCTTAAGCCAACTCCCCCTTATAATATTGGTCTACACAATAAATCACACCTTATTAAGTGGAGATGGTGATTGGAATCGTTATCATCCACAAAAATTTGCACAATATCCTCTCTAATTCCCTCAAAACCTGAGTTGGTATCTTAAATGCTAGGATCCAGTGTAAGGGTAGACTAGAGAGAACATGCCTTATGAAACATACTCACCCAACGTAAGATAATATGATTTCCAACCTGCCAATTTACTGTTCACCTTAGCAATAATATCTTGACAAAGTTCACCAGAAAGATTGTCATAGAATAGCAGGAGACCAAGATAGCAAATGGGTAAAGTTAAGAGAGTTTATTCAAGTGCACGATTCAGATGTACTTCACTATGAGATATATTGATCGGGATGAATTGAGTTTTCAAAAGGTTTACTTGCATCCTTGCCACATTTTTGAATTCGCAAAAGATGTCTCTAAAAGTCAATATCGATCTCTCATGAGCTTTGCATACAAACAAGGCATCATCCGCAAACAATAGAGAGAAAATGTGAGTCGAAGAATGAGAACTTAAGAATAGGTAGATCTCCCTTATGATAAGAACCTGTCAATGTAGTAGCTCCATCACAATAACGAATAAATAAGGAGAAAGTGGGTCACTGATGACAACAAAAGAGGCCTAAGAGACCATTAACATGATAAAATTGACCCATGATTCATAAAAACTCAGAAGAGAATACCTTTTTTAAGAAAATCTCAATCCACTTAGTCATAGGCTTTAAAAAAACCCTACTAATAAAAAGGGAGTCAATTAGTTCATAAGATAGGATACTCTCTTGGACAGTGCAACCTCTCAAAAAAGCCCTTTGATTGTGAGATATGATGCATGAGAAAATAGCATGCATCCGAACGACCATAATCTTTGATGCAATTTTGTAAAGAAATTTGCATAATGAAATAGGTCCGTAGTTAACAAAATATAATAGATTATTGGATTTAGTGATAAGAATGATATGTGTACCATTAATCCAATGAACAAGTTTACCTTTCTGGAAAATGTTCTTGATGGCTCAAGAAACATTAGCTCCAATAATATCCTAAAAGTTTTGATAAAAACACCTAGGAAAGCCATCTGCCCCGATGCTTTATCACCATTTGAGGCAAACACTGCATGACAAATCTCCTTATCTGTAATAGGTCTAAGAAGATCTTTTTTTCCTTCATATGAGACAGATAAACTCGGGCCCATAACATAGAATATGTTGTCAGTACTGTTGACCATAGTTGGCAAACTAGATGAGTCAACTCGTGTCTTGATTGAGTTGCCCCATATTGGCCCCTAACTGAGTCAAAAAATAAGTATGACTCGATTAAGACTTAACTTGGCCGAGTTTCAATACTCAACTGAGTCTTAGTTGAACTGACCAAGTCATGGGAGTTTTTGTAATACTTAGATTTTTTTCTAAAATTCAGAAATGTATCTAATTCAATTTAATAGCAAATTTTAATGTGAATTCATTAATAATTAATTAATAGTGTTTAATTAATAATATAGGTTAGTATATCACATTAGACCATAAGAGTGGATCCTATATTGGATTGTGGACCCTTTATATAGAATCCATAGTCCATGTAGGAGTCTATTATCCTTACTAATTAAAAGTTTATTTTTTTTAAAAAATTAATTAGAAGCCCTAATTAGGATCAGGTTTCGC
Organism: Nuphar pumila; assembly: GCF_984573655.1. Classification (NCBI taxonomy): domain Eukaryota; kingdom Viridiplantae; phylum Streptophyta; class Magnoliopsida; order Nymphaeales; family Nymphaeaceae; genus Nuphar; species Nuphar pumila. The sequence continues at coordinate 78,380,366 of NC_143261.1, read as the reverse complement.
TAATTGACCTTCCTGGTAGAGTCTTCTAGAGAGAGAAAGGGGGCATCCCCTAGAAGATCTCTCTAGAAGAGGGGCACCACCTAGGATAGATGTTAGGGAATTTTCTAAAGAGGAGAAGTCCAACTAGGAAACCCTTTAGAGAGTGAGAGATTGAGTTTCAATAGAAAACCCAACCTTCCTCTCTATAAAGGAGGTTGAGCCTCCTTAGACCCATTCACGTTTTGTGAGAAAAATCTTGAGAGAGAAAGAGAGGAAGAAAGCTAGGGAGAAGAAGACTAGCCAACCCTAGGTGAGTTTTCTTTCATTGTTTTTCCAACACACTCTTTTTCTCTTTTGGCTTTAAGTGTTTGATCTGATACAAGGTTTGTACCTTCGCCTTGAACAACAACCATTTGAGTTGAGAAGTGATCTGCGATCTTTTTCATATTCCAACAGTGTTTCGCGAAAGAGTTTTGTCACATTTTGATCTTCGTTCGCATATGCAGTATTTTATTCGTTCATATTCATATCAAGATACAAGATTTTTCATTGTTCATGTTTTAGGATTTAGTATAAGTCGATCAAGCATGAAATCGTGTTCCTATAATTTGATTTAGGTTGCATTAAAATTTAAAACCCTATTTCGCTTTCGTAATATTCATTTTAATTTATAGGAGCGATTTAAGTCATTTTCTGGTAAAAATGATTTTGATTCAGGTTTGAATTCATGTTATATGTTAGATTTGATGTTTACAACATGCTTAAATGTATATATGCATGAATATGATATGTTTTTGAAGAATCAAAATCACTGGATGTATTTTTTTTATGAAATCATGAAGTTCTTGATGTTTGTCTTGAAAACTGCATATTATTCTATATAATTTATTCTGAACTCTTGTAAAACTAAATCTGGTTTTCCAAAACATTGAACCCATAAATCTTGAAAAATTATAGAGATGTTTCAAATATGTGTAATCAATCCTAAAAAAAAACTGGACTCAAATGTGAGAGATACAACCTTTGCAAGTCGACATAGAACTTTTGTCCCGACAGAAAATCTCTACAGGTTACACATTTTTGTAAAAATCATACCTGATTGAGATTTTTATATGTGCTAATTTGTATACGAAAGAACACACGATAAAAATCTTGTAGGCGGATTCTTTACGGTTTGAAAATTAAAAAACATGGCAGTTCGGTCTATAAATTATAATTTCTGAAAAATATTTTGTTAAATAAAAGAAATAGCCTGTATCACAAATTTTTTAATTATTTATGAGAAACAAATTTAAGTCTGGGTTTTTAGAATCTTGTATGGAACGTATCAAGTCACCTACAATAAAAATCCACGAATTTATTTCATTTTGTGCAATGCATGACTGATTTTTCATTGAAAAGACCAAACCTGATAAGACTTTTCTATGAACAAAAAACAATCAGTGTTCTCAATTTTTTTTTCCTTATTTAGAATGCGTTTAGGTCTACATTTTTTTCCTGAAGACAGATAACATGTTGAAGAATCTACAGTAAAAACCCCAGATCCAAAATCATTTTGTATGATTTATAACTGTTTTTTAAAGAACAGGTAAAATTCTATTTTTATAATTTTGCATGTAAACATGGTTGCTGTGATGTGTTTAATTGCATTGAACCAGGTGTATTATATACAACATTATGATATTGAACAACATGACGTGATGTTATATATGCTTATGATGATTATCTAAATGTCCTATCGGCAACAAACCAAGCCCCACGCTTGGTAACCAATTCATATCTTATTCCTTAGATAATTTGATGAGGAACAGACCATTATTATAGAAACGTATGCACAAGTCCTTAATAGAGTGCCAAAAGAACTGAACCTTAAGAAGATGAAGTCAAAATCTAGGCTCATACCATCCAACCCATCCATAAACCTGGCCAGTAGCCTCTGTTGGTAAGAAGAAAGCATTGTCATAATTAGAGGCAGGTATGACTAGTTTTGGATTATCATCGGCCTTATCAATACTTCAAATCGCTTCTCATCCCCTAATATATCTGCCCATGACATCCCAAGAGGCAATGGTTGATCGACCGGGGTGGCCTGCAGAGTGTTCACAGAACAAAGAAACACCTTCCCCAATCCACGGAATGGACCCATCAGCCTATAGGTAAATGTGCAAAGGAATTAGGTAAACAGTCATACCTTTTGCACATTTTTTTTAAAATATTGCAAAAATATTATGATCTTTTCAGGCATTCAAAACATTGCGATATTTTTAAATTTTTGTTAACGGGTTAAGATTTGCTAGTCGTTTGTATGTGCAAACGACCTAGCAAATGTGGTTAGATTGTGTCCGAAACAACTCGCATCATTTTGTACCAAATGTAAACCCTTTGCTAATAATGCATTTACTTTTAATTCCCTTTTAGACATTTTCCCTAAATTTCTAATTCAATCATTTTTACTGTTATTTTACCAATAAAAATAGGAGAAAAAAGAGTTTTAATTTCTTACAAGATCTTAGCTGGAAAGACAATGGACATTAATAAATTTAGCAACGCATAAAAGGGTAGGTAATGCTTATTACCATTCGAACGCAGGTATAGGCACAAACTAATAGTATATTACACAATACAACAAAAAAGGAAAAGTTATGATAGTTACCTAAATGAACATTGCATGAAATTACTATGAAGGTGAAAGCAAGAGACTACTACAGACATGAGGAATGAGAATTTCAAAAGGGGAAGATGACAGAAGCAAAAATCCAGCAGCACCCCTCCTGACAATGACCTATACCCTTACGGAACCGATAAAACATAAAAGTGTTTCATCTTCCAACATTATAACATCAACTCAAGTGGAAAGAGCGGAAAAAGAAATGGTGGGAAAAGCAGAGGCAAAAGACGAGGACAGAAGCAGACATCTCTGAAGAAACTACACGATGCCAAAATACTAAAAAACTGGTCATTAATCGGCATGGAAACTACCCTCCAGGTTATACCCCCAACTGCACCACAGCCATGTCACATTTTGAAGTGGCAAATGAGGCATTGCGAACGTGCACCCTCGTCAATGCTGCACCATTTCAACAGAAACAAGTGTCAAAACATGCACATACATAGAGAGAGATTGTGCGTGTGGTGAAGGATGGTTAAACAGTAAGAAAAGTTTCCCAACTTATGTCAAGATCCTCAGTGACACGGTATATAGCATGGGTATAGAAGCCCAATACGAACTCATAGGGTCCCCATCAACCAAGCTACGAAAGTCTGATGTAGGACCACAACCCACAAAGAATGTGGTTGGAATGATTATCTGATGCCATTATCAGGATGGGGCCAACAACAAACTAGCCCTTCAGAGACATTCTATTTACATGCAATGACCAAGTAATGCACATATATCATAGCAGCAGAACGATTTGGATGACACAAGACTTTTACAGGCTAAGGTTTGAATCCAAGCACATGCAGCTGTCCGTCCTTGAAAGACAGTGGTGGGTGATGGGTTTGACGTGGACCCATTTGCCACGGATCAAGTACCCTTGGATCACCACACCTACATGATATGGCAATATGCCAGCTTACCCTTTATTGAAAATAAAAGGGTGATTTCAATATGAGCGGTTAATGTATGGCAACTTTACAGGCGCCTCGGTTTTCAAATATTTATTTATTTTTGTAGCAACAATTAAGTTCAACTAAAGTAGTTTCAGAGGATAAAAGTGACACAGGCAGGCAGGCAGCAATTTATTAAGATGATAGGTGCTTTCTCTTAAATATTTGAAAACTGAGGTAGTTAAATGTAAATTCACCATACATTAGGCACCTACATGTGTAATGACCTTTAAAAATACTCAATATGATTTCAGTAGACATGGATATGCATAGGACAAAAGAAAAGTAAATGGACAGCACGTAAAATGAATAATTACCTCGGGTTCAGCTTTGCCATCTTCAGCCTTGAGACCATCTTCACCTGCAAGGGCAATCTCTTTGTGAAAAACTCGCATATTGCACTAGGATTTCCTTTTTTCAGGATTTAAAGCAAACTGACATAAAAAGAAAGGCGGATCTTTCAGTTGGTTTTAAGGATTACCTCCATCTTCCGGCAGATCAGAAGTCCAAAGAGTAAGATTATCCCTCAGCAATTGCATGATCAAAGTGCTGTCCTTGTAGGACTCCTCGCTCAAGGTATCCAACTCTGCAATTGCCTCGTCAAATGCTTGTTTTGCCAGATGACAAGCCCTGCAGTTCTAATAATATTAGCCAAAGATGGATAACCAGAGAAGCACTTGTGCTTCTCAGTCTTGTGCTGCAATCAGACATCTTACTAATCCAAATTAGCATGCATGCACGGACAAGTTACCTCTCAGGAGAATTGATAATTTCATAGTAGAAAACTGAGAAGTTAAGAGCAAGGCCAAGGCGAATAGGGTGGGTTGAAGGAAGGTCGGTATTTGCAGTGTTTGAAGCAGCCTAAAAGAAATAAAAAAAATCAGATTATAATAAATACACAAAGCAAAGCGTTCAAGCAGAAAAGACAAATAATCACAGATGACGAAACATATAGTAGGTAATGTAAGAAGTAACAGTCAATCAGGAGGCCACCACTTGGTCACCTGGCCAAGCGCCTAGAGTGCCAACTGTGACCAACCAGATTTTCACCAAGGTTCAGATTAACTACTTCCATAGAAATTGCACATGCACAAATACCTGATAAGCCTTGAGAGATTGGTCTGCTGCTTCCTTCCTTTCTTGATCAGTCATGAATTCTGCAAGATAGCGGCAGTAATCACCTTTCCTGCAGTCACAATAATCAACAAAGAGTATATTACTTTCTTAGGCAAATAAGAAAAATTGGGGATATAGTTCGAGCATTGAAACAGAGGTACACAAGAAAAAGAAAATGAACAGATGAATATCCAGTTAACAAGAGCAACTTGAACTTCCACGTACAGTAAAAATTCACAAAATTGCAAAGCTGGATTTTAGTTGATACGCCAATCTGACAAAGAAAAGTGCCAGCTGAATGTTATGTGACTCACATTTTGTAATAGAAGACAGTGGATTCTCCTGTCCCAGATGAAGGAATCAGATGCTCATCGATAATGGTCAAGATGTCATTGCAAATCTTTGAGAGCTCTTCTTCCACCTTCTGTCTATAGGCCTTGATACGCTTGACATTTTGTTCATTCCCTTTTGCCTCTTCTTTTTGCTCTATAGATGACATGATGCGCCACGAAGCTCGACGAGCACCAATAACATTTTTGTAACCCACAGATAGTAGGTTCCTCTCCTCAACAGTCAATTCTAGATCTAGTTTAGCAACTTTTTTCATGGATTCAACCATTTCTGCACCAACCATAGTGAAAATAACATCAGAAAGCCAGTTACATCAACAAGATTTTTTAGGAGAATATATAATTGTGGTTCACATCATAAGAAAATACAGAGTAAAAGATATGCAAACATAGCACTAACCACTGCAGTAAATGCTTCTAATAACACAAACATTAGCTAATAAAATAGTACAATCTTCCTATAAGTTAAAAAAAGAGAGGGAAGTATCAAACTACATAACACGAGCAAGAAACTCAATCACAAATCAATACACGAACTGCTAAAACAAGTTCAACTAAACGCAGTTTACTAAAATATGTTTTGCAATCCGAAAATGAAATAAAAAAAGGAACATGTTTGATTTCAGAAATAAAGCAGCTGGGTGGAAGGAATAAGAGAAGGCAACCAATCAAATAAGAAATTTGCATCAGGAATGTTCACAAAAAATGATACAGGTCAATAAAAATGGGGGAGGGAACAGAAAAAGTGTTCTCAAGCTTGTAAACACAGCCATTTCCTCTATCACAAGAAATTCTAAGAACCATTTTAAAACCCTATCCAAGTCCTTCTCACAAAACAAAACCCTCAACCATCTCGCATTTCCCTTGTCCTGAAAATACAAAAGCATCACAGGGGCCCAATGAAATACAACAAAAATGAACTACAAAGAAGAGCACGTCGATCGATCCAGGAAGCATCAAGCTAAAGAACATAATAGTAGCTCGACACCTTCACATTGCAGATCAATGCTTTGACATTCCTATAAACGGCCCCGATATATCGATATTTAATGGCAAAATAGGATGAAAACCCTCACCCGAAATCGTTCAACAAGACGAGACTTCCCGAAAATATTCCAACTATTTGTCAAGTAAGCACAACTCAAGACGCATAGATCTCCAAATCCTCGCGAATCAATCAATCAACTGAGATACGGAAACCAAAACAATAACCCTAACCCGACCTCCATCGATCAAACAACTTTCTCTTCCCCTTTTCACCAGCACAGGCCGATCACTTCCATTTCCCTATTTCACAATATTCAACGACACGAGAAACTCTTATTGAGTAAATGATCAAACAGGTCGATCCGAGTCAAGACCGATCAACCGATCAAAAGAGAAAGAAAATTCAACCAAAAATTTAGAAAAAAGAGATCATGAAGCAAAGATCTAAAACATTAAATAAATCAACAACGAAGACCGAAATGTTTACACACAAATTCATGCCAAAAAACACAGAAATCCAATAAAAATCATCAGAAACCAAGATCTAAAAAAACTTAATAATCCGAACGAAATAAAATGGGAACAAACGAATCTTAGTACGGATCTACAGAGAAACAAGCAAAAAAAAATGTGAACAAGAGAATTACAAAAAATACGAAAAAAAATCGAGAACAAAAACTTGCCATCGTATCTTTCGGCTTGCTCTGCAAGCTTCGCCATGTAAACGTGGCTCTCTCTTTCCTTCTCGGTCGACATCGTAATCGCTCACAGAGAGAAGAAGAAGAAACTATCGGGTTAAAAATCGGAGAAACAAAGGGAAAACCCTACAAGTGACGGACGGGGAGGTCTTTTATAGTGGTACTGGGGCCTTGGAACTTCGCGGCCGATGCGGGACCGATGATGCAAATCGGACCGTCCATTTCCAGGGCCGAGTGGCCAGTACGTCCGGGACCCACCGAAAACACATCTTGACCGTTCATCTTTTCTCGCACTGGCATTTGCCAAAATTAGGCAAATCCCTCCGTCCTGTTCAGTCGATGAGTTAGGGCAACGTTACCACTTAAATTACAACAACATCCCTGTGCGAATTTGCGTTCGGCGCGTTATTTAAGAAATGTCTCTGTGCAAACGGATTTGATACTGTCAACCCAAGGGGTTAAGCGTAGTTGGAATGGACCTCGGCAGTCATACGAACAGTCGGGGTTCGATTTCCACGGGGTCATCCCTCTTGCATAAGCCGAAGCAAGTACTAGCCCTGCCGTTTCATGCACCCCGAAGGCAACTATGTCCCAGTGCCAGTGGGGGTTTCCACAAGTTAAACATGAAAAAAATGGATTTGATACATTGATCCAAATCCAAATCCGAACTGCATATTAACCATGGTCACAAATCTCATCATCAGGGTTTTCTCCGCAAAGGAAAATCACACCATAAATTAAAAAAAAATTGTTTTTTGAGAAAAATCTATGAAAAATATCAGTATATCTAATCTAAAAAATACTAGAAAATATAAGGAAAACATTAAAAACATAATATAAATATAGATATCACGTTAAATAATATGAAAATATTGCGATAAAAACATGAAATTTTGAAAATATTGCATTTTTAGGATCATATCGATTTTTTAAAAACGTGCTACAACATTACTAGATTTTCACAAGATGGCTGATATTTGTGACTATGCATGTAACAAGTTGGAATAGTAATTTGGTTCTGAATGGGACCTGAGAAAACTGGGTTGATCCATATCATAAATATACATGGTAACACATATCTCTGTATGAAGACTGAAAACAAATCCAAAACACAGATGACAAATACTGACCCGAACAAGATCCAAATCTGAAAATAAGCTGTCGCAACCCTTAGGTGCGCAGCTAACGATGGAATGCATGTGATCGTCCATCACAGGGCATGATGGACGGCCACAACAAAAAAAATATGAAAAGGGCAAAAAACACGTTTCCAGTGGTTCTTGACTGTCGCTAAAGGTCCCAACAGAACTGGGAACTTTATCGGCAGTAAAAAACCGCTAAAAATCATTTTTTGCGCTGGACGTCCAATAAGCCCCGCAATGGACGACCAGCGCAATTGCGCAGGTAACTGGGCACCTACCAAAAGTTTGGTAGCTGTGCAACCCTTAGATGCACAACTACCGACGGAATGCATGTGGTCGTCCATCACAGGGCGTTATGGACGGCCACAATAAAAAAATGCATATATATATATATATATATATATATATATATATATAGAGAGAGAGAGAGAGAGAGAGAGAGAGAGAGAGAGAGAGAGACGCACAACCCTTCCGTGAAATGATGCTGATAGTCTATCATAGGACGCGATGGATGGCACCTACCAAAAGTTTGGTAGCTGTGCAACCCTTAGATGCACAACTACCGACGGAATGCATGTGGTCGTCCATCACAGGGCGTTATGGACGGCCACAATAAAAAAATGCATATATATATATATATATATATATATATATATATATATATATATATATATATATATATATATAGAGAGAGAGAGAGAGAGAGAGAGACACGCACAACCCTTCCGTGAAATGATGCTGATAGTCTATCATAGGACGCGATGGATGGCCATCGCCAAAAATACACAAAAAAGGCAAAAATGTGAATTTACGTGTTTTATCACTTTATTGGTGATTTTTTACTGTTTTTAAATGCCTGCATAAGGACACAGGTGTTATTACTTAAATTTTATTTAGCGGTCGTCAAAAACTGGGCAAAATGCACAAATTCGCATTTTTATCATTTTTTTCAGTTTTTTTGACTGTGATAGATGGCCACACGCATCCCATCAGTAGCTGCACACCTAAGGGTTGTGGAGCTACCACTCACTATATATATAGCTAAAAATAAATGGTTGGATTCAAATGAAGGTCCAAACCATCCCAATCAATTTGCACCCGCAGTTTGGGGACAACATTAGGGTTGCAAACCAATTGGATGCAGGCCCAATACTGCCTGATTTGAATCCAAATATCATGCACTATCGGAATAAGATGCAATGGTGTAAGGTTGGATCCTAATCCAAAACACTGTGGTGACATTCAATTTGGCACCCACGCAAATACAAGACATGCGGACACTATTGTTGCCTTCCGTGGACACTTATTTGGCATCTCCCCTCCCTCCTCATGGAATAGTGTGTTAGATCATATTTCGGATTACGCAGTTTCACAATCAACATCATGACATAAAGCAGGAAATACAACAGTATGAAAATCATGATTGACAATCGATCGAAACAAGAATAGGGAGCAAGCATGACAGTTTTCGCATAAAACCAAAATCCAGACAGTAGCATATGAACAAACAGATGCATAAAACACAATAAAAACAACGAAAGCATGTTAATATTGTGTAAAAGGCTAAGGCGTATGAAAGTACTTTCCTTAGAGAAGATTCACCCCCACATACAGTGCAATCAGGGTCCAACGTCCTTCCCCCAGGATACAATAGCCTCGGCGATCTGGATCGGTGCACACCGATGATAGATCGCCATTCGAAAACAACCTCAGGAACTACAACTGCATACCTCACAGTTTTAGTAAAGCAAGAGAAAGATGATAGAGTGTACATTCGTCCCATTGAAACCTCTCTAACCACGTTTATATAGACATGAAAGAGATTTGTTCGAAAGGACATGACTCTTGAAGAATTGCCCATTTTGAATAGACATGACCCTTGCAAAGAGTTACCAAATTTGAACAAGTGTGACTATGACAAGGGTCACCAGTTCTAAACGGGTGTGACTCTGCCAAGGGTCACCAGTTCCAAAAGGCATGACTCTTTTTCTTTATATAATCCAAGGAAAAACAGAAAATCGGGGCAAAAGGATACATTGGTCTTGATTGGATATGACCCTAAAGGGCCAATTACCCGAACTCGAACCCGAACCCGAGCCCGGCTCGGCTCGACACGACGGGCGGGCGCACGTATGTGTGGTAGTCATCCCAACCTCTTGTTCTTAGGAACAAGTGTAAGAGTTTACATATGGGTTATAAAGCCCACAACAAACTCAAACACCATCAATATGGGACCATTCCACACCATCAAAACCAAACTTTTTCCAAAAAGGAAAAACACCCCATGTTTCTTCTTGGAATTTTCTCTCCCCTCCCTTCTTGCACCTAACATTTCTCCACAAATTCAAAGAATGAAACGGGAGGAAACCAAGATGCAATATGAGATAATCTGCAACAGGACATATCATGCTTTCAGTAATAGTACCTTCCGGTTTGAACCACTACCTTAGTTGACTAACTTTACCCCCACAAGAACGAAGTGAACTAAAGTCTTAAACTTGAACCTTTGGTGTAAGAGTGTCCATTAGCAACAATATGATAAAGGTTTTGGTTGTAATCTTTAGAGGCGGCGCGTTAAGGTCATGCGCCCGAATCCTGTTTCATGAGTGACTTTAGGAATAACCCAATTCCTTAAAATGCGGCCACACAGTCACACTCACATAGGTGGGTTACTCCAGAGATGCACTGCTAACATCTCTCCTAAAAGGCTTTGAACTCATTCAGAGTTTTAACTCGTCCTTAACTAGCAGCTACAACACCTTTCCAGAGTAAACAGAGGAACAGACACAGATACATAGTATCATATGAATAAGGTGCTATCCAGTTCACCCTACAGCTTGTTATTACCACATTGAACCTACTTTGTGAGATCTCCACTCAGATAGGTTGGGTTGCTACTGTAGATGAACTCAGATAGGCTCATTTAAGACAGAGGTGTTAAAGGCGTATGCCACTTTTATATATATATATATATAACATTTGTGTTCGGGCTTCACTGGTTTAAGCCCGAACTGCTCGTGGCTCAACTCGTCAATTATATAAAGTGATCATGAAAGAACTGAACCAAGCCAAGTCACAAGTTTCATTTCCCAGCCTTATTTCCAAGGATTTAAGTTTATTTCCTTTTTCTCCTCTCTTCTTTCTCTCCCTCTCCCTGTCTCTCTTTCTTTGTCTTGTCGAGTCCATACAAAACAGCAACAAACAAAACTAGTTTGCCATCCGATCGCTTTAGTTTGTAAATGACAAAACCTTTTTGTTGTTCGATTGCTTTAGCTTGTGGACGGAAAAACCTTTTTGCCCTCTGATCTCAAGAGCCTGTGGATGGCGAAGATTTTGTGCAGCAAAATCGTTATGTCATCCAACTCCTTGAGTTTTGTTTATCTTTGGACAACCTATCTCTCTGAAAAGCAAAAAACAAACAAACAAACAAAAAAAGTAAAGATGAGCCAAATCGTTTTTTTTTTTTTTTTTCGTTTCAGTAAGAGAAATATGAGCTTTATGTGCTTCCATATTAAGAGGCAAAAATGAAATTAGACTTCATTATCCAATGAGGTCTATCCAATGAGGTCTATACATTGATGCATGATGAAAAGAAAAAGAAAAAGAAAAAAAAAGATCTAGCTAAAAAGGCAAATCCAAAAACAATAAGGTGAACAGAGGACTAGTATTCTTCCCATGGTTGTTTGGGCACGAATATGATACAGATATTATCATACTTCCAAGCATTTGGTTGGCACAACGAACAAGAAACATCATCTCATCCCATAAGCCATGAATGGATCGCATGCGATAAGCTCACGAAAGTATACTTGATAAAGGGTTGTTTATATGGTACGTCTTGATGCATAGAAAACTGACAAATGCAGCGGTTAGTAAAGTATAGCACTTTATAAAAAGGATCAAGGTTATAAAAGGGAGGGTGTTGCGTGTTGTTCCCCGAAGATGCATTGTTTGCTACAGTGCGTGTTTGGGGGTACGATTGAGCGCCACGTATATATGCACGTGGGGCTCATATTCTAGTGTGTGCTGGCATCACTTAGCATCGGAATCCGGTGTGGTTGCAAAGACTTAAGTACCCTTTCCTGCTATTCTCGCCATGAAACGACGGTTTGAAAAAATAACAAAAATGTCCTCTATTTAAAAAAAAGGAAAACAATGGTTCGAGAAAAGGACAAAAATATCCTCCATTCAGAAAGTTGAGTATGATGTTAACTCTTCAAAGTCCAAACATTTCATTTTCGCCCTAAGCATTAAACTTTTGCACCATCTGCTATAACAGGAGCTCCCTTTGACGACGCAAACTTTGTCATCGTCTGCTGCCACAAGAGGAGCAACCTTTGCCGTCCTCTTGAGTCTAGGTTCCCGCCTTGTTTTTTAGCTTGTGTTACAACACATTGTCGCCTTCTCATTCCTGCCTTGTGTTATAAAACATTCTCGGGTTCACGATCGACTGGTTTGATCATTGGTGAGCGTCATAGGGGCATTTGTCGACCATCTCTTTTTACAGTCTTCTCTTCTTTTTCGTTGTCGTTAGACATTATGGAAGAAAGTAATGACGCACAAACATTCCAACAAGTGCCATTAAGGCGTCGTGAGTACCTTTACATGTCATCATGCTATCGTTGAAGAACGTATGTCATCGTGAGTGCCATTAAAGCGTTGTTTTGTTATTGCAGGTGGATCTTGTCCTTTTGATGGTTGAAAACTTAACGATATTTGTAAGACGCTGGGACTTGTTGACAAGAATGCTTGTTTATAGATGCAAGGAAGGCCCTCTACCCCATCCGGTATCCTCCATTCACTCAGTATATGCAATGTATCGCAAATCGCGGTTGTAGTAACATACTACTGATTTGTGAGATATTGTTTTGTTTGTTAATATCGATTTGTAAGCTATTATGCTGAATTGTCGTATCAATTTGTAATATATTATGCGATATGTATATCAATTTGTAAGATATTATGTGTTTTCTAGTATCGATTTGTAAGATATTTGTAGAAAGACTTTTAAAACATGTGCATGCAGAAATACATTGTTACGTGCTTGCGGTGATAATTTTCGTATTCAAATCGCTGCTTATTTAGCGATTTTTATTGAAATCGCTTCACAGCATCGTAGATATAATTAAATCGCTATCGTCAACACACATATACGACAAATTATTTCTTTTTTTGGCATGGTAAGTAACAACTCAGTGCATAGTATAAGCAAATAACAAATCATTGTTGCTTTTATTCTATGATTCATTCAATCGTTTCTTTGACTTGCTTAACCTTATCAGTATCCATTGTTATATGCATCTTGAATAAATCGTAGTAAACGTATGCGCTTGCTAACACAAATTGATATTTTGCTTATAACAGTGGTGAGCTTATCATTTGGTTGTAATGAAGATGATCTATCACAATCATTTGAAAGATATGGAGAAGTGAACATCTGTACTAATGATGCACCTGAAGAAGTGAACATGTGCACTAATGATGCACATGATAACAAGGGTGCAGGCATTGGATTCACTCTTGACTTGAATGTTCTAGCAGAAGAAATGCAATTCGATAATTAGGTAGACGATCGTGTCAATACACTTGATAAAGGTGCAGGCACTGAGAATGTACATGATAGTACACCTGACTCTATTCCCGTAGAAGGAATGCAGTTTAATAATGAGGATGCTGCATCTAAATTTTACAATGATTATGACTTAAAATTTGGCTTCAGTGTTAGAAGGTATTCTTAGTCAAAAAATGCACAAGGTGTCGTGGTGAGAAATGTTACGACAATGAAGCCATACATGATACTTCAAGTACAAGGTTTTGATGATGAACAAGTAGAATCAACTGCATTTCAGCTAAGGCTATGAAGAAATTGAAGAATTCAGTGAAGAATCCTTGAAGACTAGTGTGCAAATGTTTAATTCATTAAAAGTCTTAGATTCTTGTAAGAGCCTTACTTAGAGTGCATATTTAGGTTGCATTTCACCTTAAAAGTCTTTAGAAAAACTTTTCTAAAAGAAACTCTTTTGAAAATCTTTTTAGAAAACTCTTTTCTTAAATTTTCATGTTTATTAGTCGACCAATAGACTTATCAGTCGACTAATCCTTTCGCGCCATATTTTCTAAAAAGTCATTCTTGTCAAATTAGTCGACCGAAGGTTTTATCAGTCGACTGGACAGAATGTCTGTTTTCTGGAAAATTAGCAGCAGTCGACTAATAGTTTTATCAGTCGACTGAACAGAACATGTGTTTTCTAAAAAAAATTAGCAGCAGTCGACTAATGCTTTTTATCAGTCGACCGAACAGAATGTTTGTTTTTCAGAAGTTTTTAGCAGCAGTCGACTAAAAGGTTTTTCAGTCTACTGATGATATTATCAGTCGACTAACTTTTCTCAAGTAGACTAAGTTTCAAAAGTTCAGATTTTCAAACGGCTCGATTAACAGATCAGTCGACCGACGATAACTGTCAGTCTACTAATAACTAACTATTAGTCGACTAACTGATGTTTCAGTCGACTAATTTTGTCGTTTTCCTGAAACTTCAAAAAGGCGTGTCTTTTCATTTTTCAAAGGTTTTGATCGTTCGAAATGGACCGTTTTGACACCCTTTCATACTCTCAACGTATGGAATCTTTTAACTATAAATATGAGTGCATTTTACACTCAAAAAAAACAATTCAATCGATTTGAATCTTGCTTTTCACTCTTATTTAGTCAAGTATTGATTTTCTCACTCGCGTGATATTTTCACCTCAGTTTTTCACTCAAATCACTTTAAGAGATAGTGAATTCGTGAGTAGAGTGTTTCAACAACCTCAAAAGCCAATTGCATCTCATTTGCATTCAAAAGGAAGGGTCATAGGTTGTATTGTAAGTTGTTATTTCTTTTGTGTAAAAAGGACTCATTGGTGTAAAGGAGTTGTTTGCTTTCAGTGAGATTGTTACTGAAAGTGGGACCGATTATGGTCTGTGTGATCTTGTAGTTTACAAGGTTGATAGTGGAAAATCTCAAGCGGGTTTTGCTTGGGGACTGGATGTAGGTCGGGTTTGACCGAACCAGGATAAAATCTTGTGTTCTTTGTGTGTTTGCTTTGAGATTTGCAAAATCCTTCAATATTCCGCAGAAAGTTTTAAAAGCACTATTCACCCCCCTCTAGTGCTCGTTGCCTCGATCCTAGTGCACTTTCATTTGGTATCAGAGCACAGGTTTGCTATTACTTTGATTTGACCATCATCTAGCATGTCAACTACAACATCTCAACACAAAGAAGGAAGCTCCTCTGTTCGTCCTCCTCTCTTCGATGGAACAAACTATGGATACTGAAAAGTAAGAATGACAATATTCCTGCAATCCATGGATCTCGATATCTAGAGAGTTGTTTCAGAAAAGTACCAAACTCCATCAACTGATTTCAGCCGATGGACCGATGAAGAAAAGAGGACTGCTTCACTTAATGCCAAGGCAATGAATGCCTTATATTGTGGCGTTGACAAGGTAGAGTTCAATCGCATCTCTCAATGCTCTACAACTAATGAAATCTGGCATACTCTTCTCGTAACACACGAAGGTACGTCAAAGGTAAAGGAATCTAAAATTGCTTCTTTAGTTCATAAATTTGAATTGTTCAAAATGAAGCAAAATGAATCTATATCGGATATGGTAACTAGAATGACCGATATAACTAACACTTTGAAATCTCTTGGAAAAGAATATTCACAAGTGGATTTAGTCAGAAAGATTCTAAGGTGTTTAACTCCTGAATGGGAGAGAAAAACCACTGCTATTGAAGAAGCAAATGATCTCAATACTTTCACTCTTGAAGACTTAGTTGGTAACCTAATGGCATATGAGGTCCAACTTCAAGACAGACAAGAAGAAGAGCCTAAAAAGAAATCTCTTGCTTTTAAGACTACTTCTGACTCAGGAGATTCTGAAGAAGATGAAGATAAAGATATTGCCCTCATCACAAGGCAATTCAGAAGATTCATCAAAAAGGGAAGATTTCAAAGAAAGGCAAAGAAAGCAGATTCTTCCATTCCCAATGAAGTAAAGTGCTTTAACTGCAAAAAGGCAGGACATATCAAGAAAGATTGTCCTCTTCTCAAATTCAAGCCCAAGGACCAATTTAAGAAGAAAAAGGCATTTCAAGCATGCTGGGATGATAGTGACTCCTCTTCTGATGAAGAATCAAATAAAGAAGTTGCCAACATGTGTTTTGTAGCACAAGAAGATTCGGTAAGTCAATTTGACTATGATGAGTTATTTGAAGCATTTAATGATTTATATGCTAAATTTAAGAGTCTTAGTTCTAAAAATAAAGAGTTAAAAACTGAAAATTTAACTCTTGACTCTCAAAATAAAGTGTTACTTCAAGAAATAGAAGATCTCAAGAAGGAAAATTCTTGCCAAGCACTTAAGATAAAAGAAATTGGAGTTAGAACCAATCTCTTACAAAATGAAATATTTAGTCTTAAAGAAAAGTCAAATGATCTTCTTTCAATAGTGACCAAATTCACGAATGGTCAAGAGAATCTAGAAAAACTTCTTGGTTCTCAAAGATGCTCGGTTAATAAATCCGGATTGGGATATAGCTTTTTTGATACTCAAAATAGACCAAACTATGTGGTGAAAAATCAAAGACATTATTCTCAACCTTTTGTTCATAAAACTAAACTTTCTAGTTCTAATAGAAATGCATCTAGAAATGATTATTCTAGACATGTTTATTCTAAATCCTTTTATAGAAAGAATATTTATTATCAAAGGAAACCAAAATCCAAATGGATATGGGTTCCTAAGACTAACTCTCATGGACCCAAAAATAGAAAGGGGTCAAATGCTCTGTTTTCTGATTTTGTTGTAGGTACACAACATAAGGAGCAAATGGATATTGGACAGCGGTTGTTCCAAACATATGACTGGAAGGCCGGAGTTATTTTCCACCCTCCAAAATAAGGATGGAGGAACCGTCACCTTTGGTGACAATAACAAGGGAAAAGTGATAGGTATTGGTAATATTGGTAATCCAAAATTTTCCTTGATAGAAAATGTTCTTTTAGTAGATGGTTTAATGCATAATTTAATATCTATTAGTCAATTATGTGATAAAGGTTTTCATGTTTCTTTTGAAAATGATTTATGCTTAATTTCTGATTTTCAATCTAAAAAGATCATTTTTAAAGGTAAAAGAAGAAACAATGTGTATGAACTATATCTAGATGAATTACCCTCTTTTAATGAAAAATGTCTTATTGTTTCAAATGAAATTCAATGGTTATGGCACAAGAGACTTGGACATGTTAATTTTAAAATTATTTCAAAATTATCCAAGAATGATCTTGTAAGAGGCCTACCTAGAATACCATATAAAAAGGATCACTTATGTGATGCTTGTCAAAAGGGTAAACAAATTAAGAGTTCTTTTAAAGCTAAAGATATAGTTTCAACAAAACGTCCTCTTAAACTTTTACATTTAGATCTATTTGGACCATCTAGAATTCAAAGTTTGAATGGTAGCAAGTATGCTTTTGTTATAGTAGATGATTATTCTCGGTTTACATGGGTGATTTTTCTAAAAAGCAAAAATGATGCCTTTTCAGAATTTTCTAAACTTTGTAGAAGAATTACAAATAAAAAATCTACATCTATTATTAAAATTCGTAGTGATCATGGTGGTGAATTTGAAAATGAATCTTTTCTAAAGTTTTGTGATTTACATGGTATATCTCACAACTTTGCTTTTCCTAGAGCGGCTCCACAAAATGGAGTTGTTGAAAGAAAGAATAGAACCTTGCAAGAATGTGCTAGAACCATGCTTCAAGATAAAAATTTACCAAAATATTTTTGGGCTGAAGCAATTAATACAACATGTTATGTCTTAAATCGTATTCTTATTCGACCAATTTTACATAAAACATGTTTTGAATTGTATTATGATCGTATACCAAAGATCTCATATTTCAAAATTTTTGGTAGTAAATGTTTCTTGTTAAATACCAAAGATAATCTTGATAAGTTTGATTCAAAATCAGATGAATCAATATTTCTTGGATATTCTTCTAGAAGTAAAGCATATCGTATTTTCAATAAAAGAACATCTTGTATTGAAGAATCTCTACATGTTGCATTTGATGAGAATTGTGAGCAGGTTATTCCTCTAAGCGAAGAAGAAGAAGCAATACTTCAAGAAGAACCCTTGATAGAGAGTACTTCTCAAGAAAATATTCCTCTTCAACCGGTTTGGAAAGAAGTTCCTAATCATCCACATGAGCAAGTTATTGGTGAAATAAAGAGTGGTGTCCAAACTAGAAGGCAGTTAGAAAAATATATTGCAAATGTTGCTTTCATATCTAAATTAGAACCAAAGAATATCAATGAGGCATGTGATGATGAATTTTGGCTTTTGGCCATGTCTGAAGAACTTAACCAATTTACTAGGAATGATGTTTGGGATCTAGTTGATAGACCAAAGGATCATCCAGTAATTGGAACAAGACGGGTCTTCCGAAATAAGCTGGATGAAAATGGTGAAGTCATTCGTAACAAAGCAAGGCTAGTGGCACAAGGCTATAATCAAGAAGAAGGCATAGATTTTGATGAAACCTATGCACCAGTGGCTCGATTAGAGTCAATTCGTATGATGCTTGCTTTTGCTAGTTACATGAACTTCAAGTTATATCAAATTGATGTTAAGAGTGCATTCTTAAATGGACACATCAATGAAGAAGTTTATGTAGAGCAACCTCCAGGCTTTGAAAATGAGAAATATCCAAAAAAGGTCTACAAATTGAAAAGAGCTCTGTATGGACTCAAACAAGCACCAAGAGCGTGGTATGAAAGACTATGAAATTTTCTAGAACAATTTGGTTTTTTCATTGGTCGGGTAGACTCCACTTTATTTATTAAAAATCTTAATTCAGATATTCTTATTGTGCAAATTTATGTTGATGACATAATATTTGGTTCTACTAATGATTCTCTTTGTAAAGAATTTGCTAAAGCTATGCAGGAAGAGTTTGAAATGAGCTTGATGGGCGAATTAAACTACTTTCTTGGACTTCAAATAAAGCAAACTGAAGAATGAATCTTCATCAACCAGGCTAAGTATACAAAAGAACTTCTCAAGAGATTTGGGATGGATTCATCGAAATCAAGAAGAAATCCTATGAGTACAACTACTTCTCTTGATAAAGATGAAAATGACAAAAATGTAGATACTAAGCTCTACAGAGGTATGATCGGATCTCTATTATACTTAACTGCTAGTCGACCTGATATAATGTTTAGTGTTTGTATGTGTGCTAGATTTCAAGCTAATCCAAAGGAATCTCATTTAACTGCAGTAAAATAAATTCTTCGTTACTTGAAAGATACTTTAGATTT
Source organism: Nuphar pumila (assembly GCF_984573655.1). Taxonomy (NCBI): domain Eukaryota; kingdom Viridiplantae; phylum Streptophyta; class Magnoliopsida; order Nymphaeales; family Nymphaeaceae; genus Nuphar; species Nuphar pumila. The sequence continues at coordinate 78,361,107 of NC_143261.1, read as the reverse complement.
TGGTTTGTTTTACCCAAAATCATCTTCCTTTGATTTAGTTTCATATAGTGATGCAGATTTTGCAGGAAGTAAATCTGATCACAAGAGTACTAGTGGAACTTGTCATTTCTTGGGAAATTCCTTAGTCTCTTGGTTTAGTAAAAAGCAAAATTCAGTATCACTCTCAACAACTGAAGCTGAATATATAGCGGCTAGTTTAGCATGTTCACAAGTACTTTGGATGAAACAGACCTTAAAAGATTTTGGTTTGAATTACTCCACAACAACTATTTATTGTGATAACACTAGTGCTATAAATCTTTCGAAAAATCCTATTCAGCACTCAAGAACTAAGCATATTGAAGTTAGACATCATTTTTTAAGAGATCATGTGTTAAAAGGAGATATTTTGTTAAATTTTATTTCCACTAAAGAACAACATGCCGATATCTTCACTAAACCTCTTAAAAATGAAGATTTTATGAGAATTAGGAGAGAACTAGGTATTTGCTCATTTTTGGATGCTGATTTTTGAACAAAATCTCAAAATCACACTATATTAGTCGACCGATAAAATTCTAGTCGACTGGTGTTTTATATTTTGGAATGTATCTCACCATATTAGTCGACCGATATATTTCTAGTCGACTGATGATATTTTTAGAATAAGTCGCATTTTTTAGTCGACCGATAAAGTTTTAGTCGACTAAATTTTTTTAAAAAAAAATTTAAGTGAAGGGACCCGACACCCCTTGGATTTGTTTTTAAAACCCGTTTTTTTTTTAAAAACAAAAGAGGCATCGTTTCACTTCGTACCTTTTCGTTTTTCTTAAAAAAAATGAAACCCTTAAACCAAAAACCCCTCTTTCTCTTTTGCCTCTCTCTCTCTCTTCCGAAAAACCCTCGGAGTGCCGTTTGACTCCATCATCACCGGGATTTTCTTACCGTAACAGGGAGACGCCGGAATCTTGCGGCCGTAATCTTCAAACGCCGGAATCCTCTTGTAGTGACTGGCGCATCTTCAAAACACGCCGGAACTCTCTTGTCGTGTTTTAAAATAGAGATACGAGTTAAAAGTTTATTTTGCTTATGCTATTTTTGCCCTTACTCTTTTTTGATTCTGACAAAGGGGGAGAAAAAGATAAAGATAGCATTACATTGAAATTGCAGGGAGATCTTGAGAAAAAGATGATAGCAATTACATTACAGGAGATCTTGCATGAGAAATGCAAAATTAAGAGAAAAAGAAAGCTTTGAATGAATGTATTTCTAAATACATGAAGAAATGATGAATGGAAATGCAAACCAATCAATATGTGATATATGTGCTTTAAATGTGCTAACTTTTAATGTTTTGCAGCATATTGATAGGGGGAGTAAAATCTCCATCTATGCATCTAAATGCTTCATCTTTGATTAAGTTTGTCATCATAAAAAAGGGGGAGATTGTTACGACAATGAAGCCATATATGATACTTCAAGTACAAGGTTTTGATGATGAGCAAGTAGAATCAACTGCATTTCAGCTAAGGCTATGAAGAAATTGAAGAATTCAGTGAAGAATCCTTGAAGACTAGTGTGCAAATGTTTAATTCATTAAAAGTCTTAGATTCTTGTAAGAGCCTTACTTAGAGTGCATATTTAGGTTGCATTTCACCTTAAAAGTCTTTAGAAAAACTTTTCTAAAAGAAACTCTTTTTAGAAAACTCTTTTCTTAAATTTTCATGTTTATTAGTCGACCAATAGACTTATCAGTCGACTAATCCTTTCGCGCCATATTTTCTAAAAAGTGATTCTTGTCAAATTAGTCGACCGAAGGTTTTATCAGTCGACTGGACAGAATGTCTGTTTTCTGGAAAATTAGCAGCAGTCGACTAATGGTTTTATCAGTCGACTAAACAGAACATGTGTTTTCTGAAAAAATTTAGCAGCAGTCGACTAATGCTTTTTATCAGTCGACCAAACAAAATGTTTGTTTTTCAGAAGTTTTTAGCAGCAGTCGACTAAAAGGTTTTTCAGTCTACTGATGATATTATCAGTCGACTAACTTTTCTCAAGTCGACTAAGTTTCAAAAGTTCAGATTTTCAAACGGCTCGATTAACAGATCAGTCGACCGACGATAACTGTCAGTCTACTAATAACTAACTATTAGTCGACTAACTGATGTTTCAGTCGACTAATTTTGCCGTTTTCCTGAAACTTCAAAAAGGCGTGTCTTTTCATTTTTCAAACGTTTTGATCGTTCGAAATGGACCGTTTTGACACCCTTTCATACTCTCAACGTATGGGATCTTTTAACTATAAATATGAGTGCATTTTATACTCAAAAACAACAATTCAATCGATTTGAATCTTGCTTTTCACTCTTATTCAGTCAAGTATTGATTTTCTCACTCACGTGATATTTTCACCTCAGTTTTTCACTCAAATCACTTTGAGAGATAGTGAATTCGTGAGTAGAGTGTTTCAACAACCTCAAAAGCCAATTGCATCTCATTTGCATTCAAAAGGAAGGCTCATAGGTTGTATTGTAAGTTGTTATTTTTTTTGTGTAAAAAGGACTCCTTGGTGTAAATGAGTTGTTTGCTTTCAGTGGGATTGTTACTGAAAGTGGGACCGGTTATGGTCTGTGTGATCTTGTAGTTTACAAGGTTGATAGTGGAAAATCTCAAGCGGGTTTTGCTTGGGGACTGGATGTAGGTCGGGTTTGACCAAACCAGGATAAAATCTTGTGTTCTTTGTGTGTTTGCTTTGAGATTTGCAAAATCCTTCAATATTCCGCAGAAAGTTTTAAAAGCACTATTCACCCACCCTTTAGTGCTCGTTTCCTCGATCCTAGTGCACTTTCAAGAAATACATATGTTTGTTCTAAGGAAGGTTGAAAGAAGTCAAGTGGGAATCCAACAAGGAGCAAGCCATAATCAAGATGTGGATGTCCAACGAGAATGGTGTTAAGAAGACTTTCGAATGAAAAATATGTAGTTCGTACTTTAATCAGTGATCATAACCATGATTTATCTGCTTCATTTATGACTCCTATGTTAAGGTCACATCGTAAAGTAACTAAAGCGCATGTTGTAATTGTTGAAATAGTTGATAGCACCAACAGTGTACCAACAAAGACATAATTTGTTCATGCACATAGATGGTGGTCGCGAGAATGTGCCATTCACACTTATGGATCTAAGAAACCACTTGAGAAGGAAGAAGACATATAACATGAAGAATAGAGAAATATGTTCTTTGGTTGATTACTTACAGAAGAAATCAAGCATTGACACTTGTTTCTTTAGTGCAATGCAACTGGATGAAGATGGATATGCTGTGAATATGTTTTAGGCAGATTCAAAGTCAAGAGTAGATTATGAATGCTTCAATGATGTGCTTGTTTTTGATACGACAGTGAAGATTAATACTGAACAGTGGTCATTTACGCAATTTGCCAGAGTGAACCATCACTCACAGAGTTGTATATTAGGCGGCGTTTTTTTGTATGACCAGACCAAGGAAAGCTTTGAGTGGTTGTTCAGAGTATTTACACAGGCAATGAATGAGAAGCAACCTGAAGTTGTACTTACAGACGGTGATCACACAATTGCGACTGCAGTGTCTCATGTGTGGGCAGATGCACATCATCGCCTATGTTTGTGGCATATCTTTCAAAATACAGCAAAGAACTTAGGACACATATTTTATCAGAAGACAGGGTTTGACAAAAAGTTTACAAGGTGTGTACTTGAAAGCGTAGACGATGTCACCTTTATGTCTGATTGAGAGGAAATGATTCAGATATACGACCTTGAAGATTGTATGTGGTTACAAAATTTATATGCAGAAAAAGAGAAGTGAGCATTGGCATATGGAAGACAATACTTTTGTGCAGGTATGATAAGCACACAAAGAGCTGAATCTATGCATGCCACACTGAAGAAAACCCTGTATTCATGTTTAGCAATGTTTCACTTCATAGAACAATATGAATTATTTGTAGATGGTCTTAGACAGAATGAGCTTGAACAAGATGTGAAATGCTTCAATACACGCCTTGTAACTTTGGACATGAAAATATTGATGCGATTTGCAGATCTGTATACACTAACTGTATTTGAATGAATTAAGAAGGAGGTTATACATGTCATGAATTGCAACATAGAAGGATGCGTGCAAACCGAGAATATGCACAAATACCATATTGTATGGGAGGGCGAAGAGCATCAGAAAAGGCAAGAAGCATATGTCACGTATAATGTTGACAATGAAACAATTGATTGTATGTGCAAAAAGTATGAATTCAAAGGTATTTTATGTCATCATGCATTAAAGATACTTAATCAAGAGAAGATACAAGAAATACCTAAGTCATATTTAATGCGAAGATGGAGGAGACAAACAAAGATTGAACTGCTAAATACAGATAATATCAGTCAATCTGGTATTGATGAGCAGTGCCACATAGTCTCCCGTTACCAATAACTGTGTAGGTCATTTATGCATGTTGCAGATTTGGCATCGAAAAGTGAAGAAACCTATGTATGCATGAGAAAAGCGTCAAGGGAATTACTTGAAAATGTGTAGTTAATTCATCATCAGTCCATTGCAGCTCATGAAGACCAGTCCAAGAAAATGGGAGCGACCAACGGAGGTGAAAATCATGCTTCTCTTGACACTCATGAGAAGTTACGCTGAAGCGTAAACATCATCTTCAATAAGTCAGGAGTGAACGCTGTAGATTATGATGAAAAAATTCACCAAGCGAAGGGTATTAAAAGAAAACCTGCCTCTGATCGCAGTCGTCGGAGGACAAATGATGCATTAGAATTGGTTGGCAAGAAAAGGTCTAAGAAACAACCAACCTCTAAGCAAAAACAACCAAACCCTTTGTATGAATAGGTATGTAAGACATTATATTGTTTTCAATGTAAATTGCATTACGTGAAGCTTATCAATATCTAACTTGTGTAATTTTCAACATGCAGCAATACCCTACAAACGTAATTTCCAATGTTGTAACCTTCAATCCTTTTGACCAGTTATTCCAGAATGATAGCTTCAGTTTTACAAGTCTTTTGGTATGTAATCAATGTTGGGAGGATGTTTGCATTTCTTGTGAAACTTAATGTAGTGTCTTATATTGTTTTGTTTCATGACAGACTCAGATCAATTCAAAAGCGAGTTATGGAACACAGAAATCGCGTGTGAATTATGTTTAAGTCTTACCATAAAGTTAGTTGTCATGCCTCTTTGTATGACCCAATTTTCACATTGTCGAATTTGTTAAGAGTTTAACAAAATAGGAGGTGAATATGCTTATACACTAGATGGTCTTATTAAGAAAGAATTTTTGGGTGAAGCCATTTTCATGAATCGTGAGCCACAAAAATAGAATTGTTAATATTTTTGTGGATCACCATTCATGAAAATGGCTTCATCCAAAAAGCTATGGAACAAAGGAATCACGTGTGAACGCTGTTTAATAATGTATCTTTCACATGTATAAATCATTGTAATATGTATCATTCACATGTATAAATCATAGTTAGTGAAAATCATGAAAATTGAATATAAAAATCTGTTATTGTATGTGAACTCAGTACTTATATAATTAGTGAAAATCGTTGTCTCATCTAGCATTCACATATACAAATCGTTATATATAAACTGTAACATCCATATTGTATAGGAGGGATTCTACAACATTCGGTATTATCCAAGAATAATTTGTTCACAAACAAAGCCACACGATATACAGACTTAGTAAAGAACAAATTGAGAATAATTCAACGATACAAATCAATTTCGTTCACAAAGACTAACAAAAATAAAGACATATCGTTGTCGCAGTAACTTTAAAACTACAAATCGATGTGATTTACAACCATAATCATTTATGAAAAAACTTAATCTTTTTTACCAGACCACAATGGTTTGGCTTAGATAAAATACATGACCAACATCATAAAAAAAACATATATCATCAATAGTAGGTAATTAACAGGTTGTCTAATTGTATAAAAAAAATAGACATGTCTTTGTTTGTCTATATGAATGATATCTATATATAATATAACAATTTACTCATAACATTTTGCAACTGTTACTTAAATCAATTTATACTTTACTAAGTCTAAACATCGTGTCGATTGTTGTACACGTGCCTAAAACCCTGCAAAATGTAAAACCCTAATATAGATCTATATATAAAACCCTACCCGACCCGTTGTCCAAGTCTAAAATCCTAATCTATTTAACCTCTCTTCCTCTTTTTTTTCTACGACAACACAACTTCTTCTTCTTCTTCTTTTTTCTCCTCCGCCTTATTCTTTTCTTTCTTCTTCTTCTTCTTCCTTGTATTTTCTTTCTTCTTTATTCTTCTGTGTTCCTTCTACCTGTGCTTGATAGATGGGGTTTGATGCTGATAACGTAGTTGTTTCAGAATGTGAAGAAAGATTTGTATAATCTTCGATGATGATTATGGTGGTTATCTGCATGATAGACAGGGGGTTGATGTAGATGTCCATCTATTTGATTTATTCCTACTACTGGACTCTCCATTGTTCGTAAACCATACTTTATAGTTGAAAAAATATTTGCCTAATCTTTGATATACTTCATGACAAATATGTAAAAGTGATTTATCATGTAGCCCCTCGGCTCCTTCAAGGGGACGGTGCCTGACCTTAAGTTGTGAAGCTTATTGTCAAGAGCGCACCAATGCTAGAGTCTCTATGAATCGGTCTCAGTCCGAGGAAAATGGTGCAGTGGGCTGCCATTACTAATGAGCTCATTTTCTTAGAGGGGATGTATCCTCAGTTGCACATAGAATCACTTTGCAACATAGAAGGACGTGACGATAAATGATACAAATATTTTGGTGATCTCTTCTGTAAAAATGGGAGTCTCTAAAAGATATATATGTGTTTGACGAAAATGTCCTCCATAGATATTGTAACTAAATGCTAACATTTCTTCTATATGAATGTGGTTGTAAATCATGTACATCATGTGGATTTATAGTTATGAAGTTACAACGAAAACAATATGTCTTTGTTTGTATTTGCGAACAAAATCAATTTGTATTTAAGAATTTAACTCATTTTGTATCGTTGAAGTAAAACCCAAAATCCTTAAACCCTCAACCCCAATCGCCCGTAAAAGTGATTAGGAAATATCGTTGACATAGACATTGCTCGTAAAAGCAAATCGCGATACCACATAGCCTTCATACATCATTATGTAAATCGTGATGGTATGTATCGTTCACTTAGACAAAGCTCATTGTCTAAACGACAAACGTTATTGTGTAAATCGCGATGGTATAACGATGTCATTCGAAACAAAGCAAGATTAGTAGCACAAGGCTATAATCAAGAAGAAGATATATATTTTGATGAAACCTATGCACCAGTGGCTCGATTGGAGTCAATTCGAATGATGCTTGCTTTTGCTAGTTACATGAATTTTAAGTTATATCAAATTGATGTTAAGAGTGCATTCTTAAATGGACACATCAATGAAGAAGTTTATGTAGAGCAACCTCCAGGCTTTGAAAATGAGAAATATCCAGAAAAAGTCTACAAATTAAAAAGAGCTTTGTATGGACTTAAACAAGCACCAAGAGCGTGGTATGAAAGACTGAAATTTTCTAGAACAATTTGGTTTTTTCATTGGTCGGGTAGACTCCACTTTATTTATTAAAAATCTTAATTCAGATATTCTTATTGTGCAAATTTATGTTGATGACATAATATTTGGTTCTACTAATGATTCTCTTTGTAAAGAATTTGCTAAAGCTATGCAGGAAGAGTTTGAAATGAGCTTGATGGGCAAATTAAACTACTTTCTTGGACTTCAAATAAAGCAAACTGAAGAATGAATCTTCATCAACCAGGCTAAGTATACAAAAGAACTTCTCAAGAGATTTGGGATGGATTCATCGAAATCAAGAAGAAATCCTATGAGTACAACTACTTCTCTTGATAAAGATGAAAATGACAAAAATGTAGATACTAAGCTCTACAGAGGTATGATCGGATCTCTATTATACTTAACTGCTAGTCGACCTGATATAATGTTTAGTGTTTGTATGTGTGCTAGATTTCAAGCTAATCCAAAGGAATCTCATTTAACTGCAGTAAAATAAATTCTTCGTTACTTGAAAGATACTTTAGATTTTGGTTTGTTTTACCCAAAATCATCTTCCTTTGATTTAGTTTCATATAGTGATGCAGATTTTGCAGGAAGTAAATCTGATCGCAAGAGTACTATCAGAACTTGTCATTTCTTAGGAAATTCCTTAGTCTCTTGGTTTAGTAAAAAGCAAAATTTAGTGTCACTCTCAACAACTGAAGCAGAATATATAGCATCTAGTTTAGCGTGTTCACAAGTACTATGGATGAAACAGACCTTAAAAGATTTTGGTTTGAATTACTCCACAACAACTATTTATTGTGATAACACTAGTGCTATAAATCTTTCAAAAAATCATGTTCAATAAACATCATTTCTTAAGATATCATGTGTTAAAAAGAGATATTTCATTAATTTTTATATCCACTAATGAACAACATGCTGATATCTTCACTAAACCACTTAAAAATGAAGATTTTATGAGAATTAGGAGAGAACTAGGCATTTGCTCATTTTTAGATTTATAAAATGCTAATTTTGTGAACAAAATCTCAAAATCGCACCATATTAGTCGACCGATAAACTTCTAGTCAACTGATGTTTTAAATTTTTTTTTACTGAAGGAATCACACCTTATTAGTCGACCGATAAAATTCTAGTCGACTGATATTTTTTTTAAAAATTTCAACTGAAGGGACCCGATACCCCTTGGATTTTTTTTTAACACCCATTTTTTTTTTAAAGGGCACCGTTTCATTTTTACGCCCATTTGTTTTCCCTTTTCTTAAACAAAACCCTCTCTCTCTCTCTCTCTCTCTTTTGTCTCTTCCAAAAATCCCTCGGAGTGTCGGTCGCACCCCTCCTCGCCAGAATCTTCTTGCCGTGACAAGGTGCCTCTTCAGTCTTCGTCGGAATCCTCTTGTGGCAGCCTCCTCTCACCTGCCGTCAGCCACTGCATCATCCTCTATTTTTGTAGCAGACAGACTCCTCCTCGCATTTTCACTCTTGCCTAAAATCCATGGAAAATCGACATCCCTTTTCGGTGGGTTGTTACTGTCGATTGTTTTGGCCACTACCAACGATCTTGATTGTAGAAGGCACAACGTTCACTTTGCACAAAATGTTTCTATTGCATTGGTTCTCCGCCACGACGTCGAACCACATCTTCCTCCCGCCAGACGTTTTTTTTTAAGCATTTGGAAGCCGACATCAACACCATCTCCAACTGTTCCTCTCAACGACTGTGTTGATCAATCACTCTCTGTAAGTGCGAATTTTTTTTGACAGGTGAATTTGTTTCGTTCCTTATCAACCATGCCTCGTCAGAAGACCGCATCCGCACAAGGTTTTCCTTTAACTACACCACAAGCACGTCATGAATTTTCTCTCAGATTACTCAGAAATCCTCTTTTATATGATACTTTTGGATCGATTTCTGCACTTCCTATTTTACCAGGCCGAAATGTCCTGTTTCACCTATTTTCTCGTTACAAAATAAAAGAATTATTCCCAGGCATTTCCCACCTTTTTGATGTCAATGCAGACCCTCTTCATTATCCTTTACTGATCCACTTGTTTTACACAAATTTACAAATTGATTATGAAACTGAATTTTTTTTTCTCTTGTTCGCAATGTTGAAATTGAGTTTGATTCTAAACTGCTTGGACAAATCCTAGATATTCCACCTTCAGAAACTCTTTTCAATACTATTAAACTTAATGATGAAAGAATTTTTGAACAAATTCTTCTTCCCGGTGCACCTCATTGTCCTCCTTTCAAAAATTCTAATCTTTGAACTCGCGCACGCATTGCTGGACGAATTCTTGCCCACAATGTTCTACCTAAAACTAGATCTTTTGATTGCTATTCCACAAATCTCTCTACGGCTCTTTATGTCTTATTTGGAAATATTTCTGTAAATTGGGTCAATGTGTATTTTACTAATTTGTGGAAACAAAAACCTTTTCTTCCGTATGAATGTCTTCTTACTCGTATTTTCAGATATTTCAAAGTACCCTTAACCAATGAAAAATATATTGAACAAAAGGAGTTCTTTGATCAAACTATTTTTAAACATATGAAAATCAAATATCTGTCTCCTTTAAACTGGTATATTGATCAAACTGAACCATCTGAACCATCATTCTCTGAACCCTCACCATTTTCTGTGACACCTTCATCTCAAGCAAAACGAAAGAAATTCTCTACTAGTCAAGACAATGATGAAGTTTTGCAGCTAATGAAAGCTTTGAAGCTGTATCAACACACTTTTCGTGAAGAAGTGACTCAACAACTTTCTTCAATTCAGAACAATATTGCTGAACTCAAGGAAATGATCAAGCAACACTTCTCTTGATCTTTGATTAATGTCCTTACTGAACTTTGATACTTTATGGGTTGTAATATTTTGAACTTGAATTTGCATTTTTCTTATGCTTTGTCTGCCCTTACTCTTTTTGATTATGACAAAGGGGGAGAAAAAGATAGAACTTGGTAGACACGTGCATTGAAATTGCAGGAGAAATAGATAGAACTTGCATGAGAAATTAAGAGAAAAAGATAGAAATTGCATATTGCATCATGACATGGCAATTACATTATGTGAAAGCATTGAAAATTGCATTTATGAAAAAGTTTTAAAAATGCATGAAGTAATGATGGAAATGCAAACCAATCAATATGTGATATATGTGCTTTGAATGTACTAACTTTTAATGTTTTGCAACATATTGATCGGGGGAGTAAAATCTTCATCTATGCATCTAAATGCTCCATCTTTGATTAGTTTGTCATCATAAAAAAGGGGGAGATTGTTACGACAATGAAGCTGTACATGATACTTCAAGTACAAGGTTTTGATGATGAACAAGTGAATCAACTGCATTTCAGCTAAGGCAATGAAGAAAGATGACAAGTATTGAAGAATTTGATGAAGAATCTTTAAAGACTAGTGTGCAAATGTTATATTCATTAAAAAGTCTTAGATTCTTGTAAGAGCCTTACTTAGAGTGCATGATTCGGTTGCATTTCACCTAAAAAGTCTTTAGAAAAACTTTTCTAAAAGAACCCTTCATGAAAATCTTTTTAGAAAACTCTTTATTTAATTTTTCGTGTTTATTAGTCGACCAATAGACTCACCAGTCGACTAATCCTTTCGCGCCAAATTTTCTAAACAAAATATCATTTTTGTCAAATTAGTCGACCAAAGGATTTATCAATCGACCAGACAGAATGTCTGTTTTCTGGAAATTTAGTAGCAGTCGACTAATGATTTTATCAGTCGATCGGACAGAACATGTATTTTCAGAAAAATTTAGCAGCAGTCGACTGAAAGGTTTTTCAGTCTACTGATGATATTATCAGTCGACTAACTTTTTCTCTAGTCGACTAAGTTTCAAAACTTCAGATTTTCAAACGGCTTGATAAACACATTAGTCGACCAACGATAACTGTCAGTCTACTAATAGCTAATTATCAGTCGACTAACTACTGTTCCAGTTGACTAATTTTGCCATTTTTCCTGAAACTTTTAAAAGGCGTGTCTTTTCATTTTTCAAATATTTTGATAGTTCAAAATGGACTGTTTTGACACCCTTTCATACCCTCAACCTATGAAATCTTTCAACTATAAATATGAGTGCATTCCACAATCAAATCCAATCAATTTGAAAGCAATTACATTGAATTACTCTTTGCTTTTCACTCATATTTAGTTTCTCACTTACTTGATATTTTTCACTTCAGTTTTTCACTCAAATTCCTTTGAGAGACAGTGAATTTGTGAGTAGAGTATTTCAACAACCTCAAAAGCCAATTGCATCCCATTTGCATTCATTAGAAGGGCTCGTAGGTTGTTTTGTAAGTTGTTACTTATTTTTTTTCTGTAAAAGGAAGGACTCCTTGGTTTAAAGGAGTTGTTTGCTTTCAGTAGGTGTGTTACTGAAAGTGGGATCAAATTTGGTCTGTGTGATCTTGTAGTTACACAAGGTTGATAGTGGAAATCTCAAGCGGGTTTTTGCTTGGGGACTGGATGTAGGTCGGGAAAGACCGAACTAGAATAAATTATTGTATTCTTTGTGTATTTGCTTTGCGAATTGCAAAATTCGTCAAAATTCTGAAGATGATATTTAAAAGCACTATTCACCCCCCCTCTAGTGCTCGTTGCCTCGATCCTACTGCACTTTCAATAGTGACGTTATAAATATCGAGCCGTTATTACTCTACTACGGCCATGAATCTCGCCGTTATTGCTCCATCAATAATGGTGAGCTAGACTGGGCCTTGAATGTGTTGCCCCTACATAGATCTTGTCGTTAAACACATATCTATAAAGGTGACATCTGAATGTCATCGTTAAAGATATCTTTATAACAATGAGATTATCTGGATGTTAAATATTATTGTTAAAATACTTTAATGACTATATTTAACAGGCAGAAGATCTCACTATTATAGATCAATAACGGTGAGATCTGAATCCCACTGTTATAGAGTTTTACTGTATAAGGATGAGAGTTATATTATCATTAAAGACATATATATAATGGCAAGATTATCTGCCATTAAATATTGCTATTAAAACACTTTAACGATAATGTTTAATGACTACAGAATCTCGCTGTTATAGATCAATAATGGTGAGATCTTGGACCGTGCCATTATATTTCTCCTTTTCTCTCTCTCTCTCTCTCTTTGCGATATCAAAGCACCCAGAGTCGAGGGGCAACTTCACCATCCTTCTCAACCACATCATCCTCGGCTGCAAGTTTGTATGCTCCTCCATCGACAAGGCCCTTTCTTTCTCTTCCCCCCCTCCCTTTTCTTTTCTCTCTAACAAAGATTTATCCTGAAATTTCAGTATTTTGCTCTCTATCAGCATTTTCTAGAGCTAATTTTGAGGTTTTCCCCTAGTTTCAATTCGGCAACCATTGGAAGATTTTCAAAATTCTTTTGGGAGCTAAAAGCATTCGTGATTTGCATTTCTTGCCTGACAAAATCCAGATCTTTTGGAGTTTTTACTCTCTCAAAGTGGGAGCTCATTGCAAGGATTTCTCCCTATTTTGAATTCATAAATGCCTGATTCTAGGACTTTGTGAGCGCAATTTTCTATAGTGTTATAACAGTGTTTTACAATACCTTTTTTTTGTAATCCTATTTCTTCTAGTGTTAAAACAATGTTTTTCTTTTTTTTTAACAAGCCAGTTCAAACCCAGACACATTTAATCCAGGCTCATTATGAGCTCGAAATCGACTTGGCTCGCCAAAGAAAGAGCCAAGCTTAAAGACATCAAATTTTTTTGTTCGTCTCATTTACCAGCCCCCAATTTTGTGAGTTATTGTAGTTATGATTAGAAACTTGACCATTATTAGTAGTAGAGGAAATGATGGAGTTTGACAACATTTTGTTTCATTTGAATGGTGATTAGCTTATTTTAGATTATTAAACACACAAGTTTTTTAAAAGCTCTCATGAGATTTTCCTTGGTAAGAAAATACCAGAATGAGGCTGGTTGGGTGCGCGTTCATGTCTATGCATTATGTGTCTTCTTAGTTAAGAAAATTGGACTATGCATGTTACAACCACTTTGTTGGATTAAATGCCAAACCCACCATAGTTTCCCACTAGTGGTCATTGGTGTGTACATTTTACTAGAAATAAAAAAGAAATGGGTGCTCCATTGCTTTACAAACCACACTAGTATGACTATGATCGTGAAAATTAAGCATTTTGCACCGAATAGAAGGTGTAGAAGACATTGCAAGAGCATTTAAAATATGCACTGGAAAAACTGAAGGACGTTTATCTAAACCTAATTGTTCTACTCACTCACGTTCAATCAAACATAAACTTAATTATGTTTGGTTGCATTCAAGTGTGATTTTAAATCTCATGCAAATGAGAGAATGAATCTCATTTGCACAGATAACCAAACAATTCCAATCTAAATGTCTCAGAGAGCTGACCCCGGGACCTCTTTTTGCAAAATACTCAAAAATTGGCATTGGGCATGAACTTGTTGGATGATCTCTGCATAGTGGTGATTTTGAAATGAAAGGAACGACAGGTTTTTTAAAGAAAAAAAAGCCAGTGGCATCTGCTTTATCCTCTGAATTTGATTGGCTACCTGAGCCAGTTTTACTTGATAAAGCAGCGACTCCTGGGCCAATAATGATGATGACACAAATCTATCTGAGAGGTTTTGGCATGCATGTAATGTTTCTATGCAAACATATTCATAGATAGGTATAACTATATGCACATAACTGTATGGATTTCATTTTAGCGTTACATAGTAAACTAGGTCTTTGACTGAATTAATTTGATTATCTTGTTGCATCTTATAAACTTGTAAAATCAAATTGGAATGTGAAAATTGCTTTTTGAATGCAATAATTACTTCTTGATTTGTTGAACTTTTAAACATAAATGCCGCCCTATAATTTCTTGTTTTGTTGAACTTTTAAACATAAATGCAACCCCACAATTTCTTGTTTTGTTGAACTTTTAAACATAAATGCACCCATTGATCAAAGATTTTCTTGTTGAATATAGTGGGGTCGTCGTCTATGAATATAGATCAATCGTGGATACACATTTACGATAGAAGTTCTGAACGTTATACATATGAAATTGATCGATTCATTGAAGCATCACATGCTCATGTTGATTCTGCTAGTAGGATGCAATGCCCATGTCGGGACTGCAAGAATAAAAAATATAAAGTTTTACCATTAATCAAACTACACTTGATTAGACGTAGTTCTACCATGAAATATATTCAACCCCATGTGAGTATGACCTAAACCCACATACATGCAGTGCATCTACATCATGATGAGAGCAAGAATACAATAGAGGTTTATGATCGGGCCAAAGAAATGTTGGACGATGTTATTATGAGGACAACATTGGATTCCACTTCAGATGACGATGGCGAACACATGCCCTTTCAAGACTTAATGGGTGATGCCCAGAGCGATCTATATCCAGTCCATACAAAGTTAATAAAACTAGCTTTCATTCTCAAGTTATTACATGTCAAAATAATGAATAATTGAAGTAACATATTGTTCAACATGCTGATTGATTTGTTGAAGGAAGTGTTGTTTGAGTGAAAAAGATTGTCAAACTTTTACTACGGAGCAAATAAATTTGTGAATCGCACCGGCTTTGATTACGTGAAGATAGATGCATGCATGAATGACTACATGCATTTCTAGGAGGAGTATGAGAAGAACGAAACATGCTCAAAGTGCAATGCTTAAAGATGAAAACCACACAAAGGCAAATGAATAAAAGTTCCTCAAAAGGTGTTACAATATTTTTCTGTAATGCCGAGGTTGCAACACACATTTTGACAATGAAAACAACATCAAATATGAGGTGGTACAAGACCCGACATGCAAGCGATGAAAACATACTAATTCATTCATCAGATTCTGTGGTGTGAAAGGAGTTTGACAGAGAACATATATTATTCGCGGTAGAACCTTGCAATGTTTGTTTTGGCTTGGCAATCGGCAGTTTTAAACTATTAAAAATTATGAGTCAGTTATACAGCATGTGACCCGTAGTATTATTATCGTATAATCTGCCTTCATGGATGTGTATTAAAGATCCTTTTATATAACTTTTTCTACTAATCTCTAAACCAAAAGCACCTTAAAATGAAATAGATATTTATATGCAGCCATTAATCAAAGATTTGCAAGTGTTATGAGATAGAGGCATTAGCATGTACGACGCATCAACTAAATAGATATTTCAAATGCGAGTGATAGTAATGTGGACTATCAATAATTTTTTGGCATATGCCAACTTATCAAGGTGGTCTACGAAGGGAAAGCTTACATATCCAGTTTGCAATGTCGATACAGGGTCAGATAGATTGAAGTTTGCAAAAAGACGTGTTACATGACACACCGTCGATTCTTATCAGAAGATCACCCATAGTATCATCAAAAGAAGGAGTTTGATGGTAAAGTCGATCTTAGAGGGCCACCAAATGAATAATCTAGAGGTGAACTAGATGTACAATTAAGTAATGATACTATTGATTTCAGAAAAGTATGGGTTTGTAAAAAAAAAGAACGTGCTGACAACCAACGATATCTAAATTGGATAAAAAAATATATTTTTTTACTACCATATTGATCATTATTGAAGCTATGATACAACTTAAATGTGATGCATGTTGATAAGAACATATGTGACAATATCTTATATACATTGCTCGTTATAAAGGAGAAAATAAAAGACCACAAAAATGCACTGTAAGATTTAAGACTCAGAAAGATACGTCATCACCAGCACTTAGTATAATACCCACAATTTTTTAAGGATTTTAACGAGAATTATTTGGGTATTTTGGATAATTAATTGATGATTAATTATCGACAATATCTCGATATTTAATAAAGATTATTGGATCATTTATTTATGGAAATTAGTGAATTTCTAGTATTTCATAATTATATTTATTTAAATTTTTAATAGGGGAATTATTTGACAATTAAATTAGGAATTTATGGGATTCTGAATGAAGTGTCTGGATCTGGATCTTAAGGAAGATCCAAATTGAGCAACCCTTGTGATCGAGATTGGATAATATTGGTGGACCCAATCCAAGTTTAAAATATTAAGTTTGGACCTATGAAGGGATCTGAACTCAAACAAATCTGTATTGGTTTACACAACTTTGGATCCATACTATTTGAATCTCTGAGTGAGTCGAGTCAACCAAAATGGACTTGGTTAGGGTTTAGACCCATATCAGGGTTTAAACCAGACATAAAAGGGATTTGGATCCATTTGGAGACCCAAATGGATCTCACTAAGAAAATAATATTTTGGATCTATTTGATACCCAAATGTATCCCACCAAGTAAAATAAATTTTAGATCTATTTGAAGACCGGAATAGATCCCATTAAGAAAGGGTATTTTGGGTCCATTTGAGACCCAAATGGATCCCACTAAGTGAAATAGAGATTTTGGATCTACTTGGATACCCAATCAGATCCCACTAATTGAATAAGTTTTTTGGATCTATTTGAAACCCAAATGGATCTCACAATGCAAAATGAGATTATGAATTCATTTGAGACACAAATGAAAATATATATATTAATATATATAATGGATTTGAATTTAATGAGACCCAAATGGGTCTCACTAAATCCAAACCCAAATACACTTCCCCTCAATAGATAGATTAGGGTTGGATCCCATTCAGATTCAATCCAAGGCCCAAATACCCACCCCATCACCTCTCACATCTCGCATTAAAGCCCTACCTATACTCATAGCCCGCTACCTACTTCCTACTTCCTTAATGGTGCTCCCTACCTACTCTCTACCTTTTTAATGGTACACCTTCCCAAGTCCCTACTCCCATTTTTCCTCACCTACTCACTCACTCTCTTTCCTATAAATACCTCTATTCACCCTTCACTCTCACTCACTCATCCTCTCTTCCTCTCTTGCCTATAAAATGATTCTCACTCTCTCTCTTTTTCATATTATACTTTCTCACTCTCTCAAGTCCTCACTCCTCTCCTCGATGATGATTTTTTGGGAGTAAAAGAGCTCATTTTCACAATTTTGAGAGTGACCTCTAATTAAGCTCTCTCTAAATCCATAAAATTTGGGTAGCTCTTAAGTGTGGAAGCTCACTATTGAAGAAGATTGTCATTTTTGGGGTCTTCATAATCTTCAAACAATTAGGGTAAATTTACACTAACTTTGATAGTTGTGCAATTCTAATATATGCACAGTTTTTATGAACTTTTACGTAGGTTTATGATAACTTATGTATATGCATAATTTTAGGTTATTTAAAATGTGTGAATTATATATATATATATATATATATATATATATATATATATATATACCTCTACGTTTCGAGGGCTATCAAATCGACTATTTAAACATCAAATTTTGTTGAGCCTTTGAGTCTGTAGGCCCTTTAGAAGGTTATCATATTATTAGAGCCCAAGTCAGGGTAAGAAGACCCCACCTTTCTTCTCTAGCTTAATCAATTTCAGAATTTAATAAGTTAGGGCCTATAATTTATTTACTTATTTTATTAATAAAAGAAGTCAATAGATATTAATCTCTTATATTAGAGATAAGACTCTTGCATAGGCCTATCTATAAATAGAGACCCTCATGATAGGGAAGTGCATCTCTTCTTTCTTCTTTCTCACATCTCCTTCTTCCTCTAAACCCTTAAGGTAATCCAGACCTCCATTAGAGACATGCAACCTCTTTGGTGAAGGTTTAATTCAGACCAAAACGAGGTACGAGTGAAGAAAAAAGAGATAGTGTCATTGCTAAAAGCATATTTTTTGGTAGGGAATCTCTACTTTTATGATGTTAAGTTTCAGAATGCACTAGCATACTCTCTTTTTGATCCAGGGCTTGGATCTTCATGTAATCTATGCCTAGAACATCTATGACTATTAGATCTACATGAAAAATATTTTCAAAAACCCAAACCGGTATTTTGAAAGATCAGTTTTGAGAAAACAATTTAGAAAAGATTAGTTTTGAAACCCTAAAAAGCAAAAATCATGTGAATAGTTAGATTTGTATTTAATTAGATTATTTAGCATGTATAATGAATATAGGAAGATGTTGAGTGTTTTTTCATAGATATTGATGCTATAAATAGGTCTCTTGCAAAGATTTTAGTTAAAAATACTCAAAAATTATTTTGAAGAAGGTTTTGCCAAAAATATTTTAGAATTTTGATGTTTTATGATAAAGAAAGTTAATATGATCATATATGGTAGATTAGGACATGTATAACATGATTAAACAATATGTTATTGCATAAATAATCCATGATTCCATGTTATTTTTATGTCTCTTATGATCCTTGCATAGATAAAATCATATTTGAGATATTTCATGAAGGTTTTATGATTTTTAGATTATGTTTGTTAATGTTTTAGCAAGATTAGCCTAAATATGATCAAAGATGTATTGTATGATGTTATAAATGTGTTTAGAGCATATACAAATCATGATGGTATGAGTTTCACCATGTTTTTTATTGTTGCTTAATAGATCTTGCATGAGTTTAGATCTTGGTTATTTTGTCATCTTTTTTGTTCTGACCAATCTAAAAAAAAATCGATATCTCTATAAAAACAAGGTCAATAAATAAAAATAAAAATAAAAATAAAAATAGTAAAGTGTTCTACACATCCAGGGCTTGAATTTAGAATCTTGTTTCATTCCATTTGGTTCTGTTTTAAGCTAAAATGTTTATTACAACATATCACAGATTTTTTGCCCTGTTAGTAGGACTGTTTCAACTAAAGATTTTGAAAGTTCCAAAACCTTAATCAAATTTGATCAAAATAAATTATGAAAAATCTGAGTGAAAGGTAATATATATAAAAAAAATTGTAAAAAGGATTTTGTCAAAAGATGTTTCTGTAAATCTTGAGAAATTCATCAAACCAGAATAAATTTCTGCAATTGACAGGATCTGTCTGCTATGTTTTTTGAACATGATTCAGTCCTAAAATTTTCTTGATTTTATTACAATGAATTTTGCAATTCTGTTTCTTGGATTGTGTTACAAAGATTATGGGGCAATCCTAGTAAAATTGTGAAAGTTAAATTCAATACTTGTGAATTTTGGTGGGTTTTCCAAAATTGGATTAACAAGGATCCGAACTGCATAATATGGCATGTGTTGAGGTTGGGTTATATTTTATTTTGTGGAACATGTTTATTGATGTTTAAATGAAATATTGGACTGATATGCATGTTAACTGAATGCATTTCATTACTGATTGTATTGGGCATACCTAAATATCAATGATTAGCCTACCTTGACTATGTACATGCATATTGATTATATTATTATATTAATTTTATGGTAGAGACTAATCAAATGCATGCATTGAGTGCCATGAATATTGTTGCATAAAAACCTTGAATATGATTGCATGTTTGCATTAACACTATTAACAAGAGAGTTAATTCAGAAATCAAAATAAAATTAATTCTCTTAGGGCTTATTGAGAGAGTAAGCATGGTACTTATGGTTCTATGAGACATTTGGCTTAATACAGAAGGTTGCTTTTGTCCCTCATCCACATGACCCGTAATCGGAGCAACTACCATGATTTGTCCCCAGTGTGGTAGGTAAGACTCATGAGAAAAATCTGATATATTGGGATTGCAAGAGTTTGGAACTCTCTCTATAAAAATGTATTTCCTCTCTAGAGTATGCACAGTTGGGGCATTACGCAGACTAATAAGACACAATTGTTTGAAAATACAAATCTGGGTCGTACTTTAATATGAGAGAGTCTGTGTTGTACCCATAGTCAAATATTGATAAGTGAAACAAGATTTTGAATTGCATATAGATAGAACATAACATGCATCATTTAAGCAATAAAACAATAAGCAATAAGAAGTTATTCATGCATGAAGGATTCACAACACTGAAATGGTAAGTTCATGCATATTGTGTATGTTTATGTATTTTATAAATGTTCATGCATATGAATAATTTATTGTATTGATGCAAATCTTAGAATGAATGGTTGTGCATTAAATTGCCTACCAAAATATGTGTTACATGATTGATATATGAGGTTGTGTTTGAATGTATTCTGATATCATGCATTTATTGCAAGTATGCTATTTTCTACCAGGCTTTCATGAGTTTGACTCATTTTATGGGGTTTCAAGTAGATTATGATGAGCAACTGTGGAGCGGATGCAGAATGCTTAGGCGACATTGAGAGCCAGTCTTTTCCTTAATCAGAGATAGTTTTGAAAAAATAATTATTGTTATCAAAATACTTTGACATGTATTTTAAATTATTGAAACTGAATTAAATCTTAATGTTCACATTTTAATTCAGTTATGATAATCGATTGTACGGTAACCTTCCCATAATGTTTAACCCAAAGAAAAAAGTTGTTTCGACAGTTTAAAAAAAAGTTTTCTCTGAAATTTTAGGGTTAAAATTTTGGGGCATTACAGACCCATTATCTAAAGTGGTAAGGTGTTCGAAGAACATGTCGATTTTCAAATGCAATTCAGCCCCATTATTGCAAGCTGTGCACATAATCAGCAAGGACGAACTTGTCATTGACCAATCTAACAATAACGACTTTGCCATCACTCTTGAGGTTGACACGATTCCCAAAGAGAAGGCATAAGTGGACCCACAAGTGCAACAAGGTGTTCCACTTCAGCAAGTGGAACATACTCTTATTTTCTCTCTCATAAAATCTCATGACGTGATGAATAATATAAAAAGGAAAAGTATGAGCCTAATGAATACCCGTGAGAGTAGATTAGGGTCCATAGCTCGACGACGAGAGCAATGCATCGAACACCCCATACTAGTTGCTTGATTTTCATGCCCATTTGACCAAACAAAGGCATATAGTTTGTGCCCCTATAATGAGCTTATGCATGGTATGAAAAAGCCTCATTACGAGCTTTCTCATGCTCGTCACGAGCGAGACCCGAAGCTTGTACCCATGACAGATGGGGTGTGTCTAAGCTCTCCATTTGACCTAAGAGGAGAGCTTGCCCACATGTGTCCCCTATACAATGAAGACTTTGAAACTATGGGCATAGTTAGTCTTCACTGGGTAACTTTTCGAAGTGCAGCCACCTCATGCGAGAAGGTCACCAAGGACACAAACCATTATGGCTGCATTCAATACCAATGTCATGCTGTTGAGAGTGTAACACTACTCTTGGAAACCAAGTCCATTCTCAACCCTTGCAAGCATCTTTGTCCCGTACCTAAACCCAAGTGTGTCCAACTTGAATTCAGAAGAACCCCAAAACCTTTCGACTTAAAAAATTTGCATAGCCCAAAAGGAATCTAGATCTTAGATTCAAACCCAAGGTTTCTCAATATATCCTTAGTCTACCCCCAAATTTTACTATTTATTGACTTTGCATTTCAGAGAACTCAATTTTTTAGCTTAGTCGGTTGGTACCCAAACCTAGTCGGTCCTGCATAATCTAGAATTTTCTTGTGACTTCAGAAAATCAAATCCCCCTGCTCTTTTAGCCTTTGACCCTAATTTTTTGACCAAACCTTCCCAAAGGTGTCTAGAGTCAGCCCCTAAAATTTTATGCTGCACCTTTTGGGTGAACCAAATTTTCTTCCCAAGCTTGCCTGAACTAAAATCCAATCCAGTCTAACCCTAATCCCTATCTCCTATTCCTAAACTCAAACCTCTAAAACCCAGTGGAGTTAGAACCTAAGATTTTCATAGAATCTTACTCCACGTGTCCAGAACCATCACTCAAAATTTGGGATTTTTCTGGATAGCCATTTGAGAATTATGATTTTCTTCCCAAAACCTATTGAGACTTGACATAACCTACTTTCATGTTCAACAAGTTTGACCCTCTTTACCATAGTTTGAGCCTAAGTCCCCTACCTGAGTCAGACCATGTTCTATTAATATCCTATGTTATGGATTCCTTGTCTCGAGGGATGGATGGTGGAAGCTTCTTGCTTATGCTTCACTTGGCTGCCATCTTGGAATCCATATTGGAAAAGAATATTGTGGTTTGGTCGGATAGAACTTAACTCATTTGGGTGGAACTCAAGCAAGCTATGTGTAAGGGCTTCTCGATGAGGAGATACTTATTTTTTGGTGATGGCGAGGACACCACCTATTTCTTCCCCCAATACTGCTCATCTCTTTTGGGTGGTCACGAAGAGGTCCACAAGACTCTGCAAGGATCCAAGGTCGAGTCCAACTGCCCCGAGAAGAAGAAGGCCTTGAGTTCGAATCTCAATAAAAACAACTTCTGTGCAGCAGGCCTAAGGGGTCCAATCCCCACTTCTTCAACAAGCCTAGCAAATTTCACACTAGTGAACTTCCTTAGGATTGAAGTTGTCATTATTTCAAAGATCAGAGTGGCACAACAAAAGTAGAAGATCCAGTTCCTATTGTTTAGACTTGATCTATTCATTGTTTTTTATCCTGATGAAAGCCAACAACAATACCACCATCAGCAAAGTGAGATCCCCCCTCTAGAAGCCCACAATTGTAGACAACTCGCGTGATGGAAGGACGCGCAAGTGTTGTGTGGTGCTAAAGGCTGGAAGATTGTCTGCCAAATAAGATGGAGTGCTTCAACCTTCGTGTTTGATTACCTCCCTCGAAAGCCAATTCTTGGAATCTTGCCTAAGGAACCAGACAATTCTTAAGGGAGAGAGGATGATGTGGTCCCAACTTTTGTGAACTTAGCTCTCAATCCAAACGATGTGGATCCAGTCGTGGGTGAGCTTGATCCAGCTCCTATGGTCTACAAGAAGCAAACAGATCCCTTGATAGCCAATCCAGATCTGTTACCTGAGCTCAAATTGATGTAAATCCACCTTAGCCACATGCCATGCAACTACCTCAACATTATAGCCACCTAAGTGTGTAAGATCTCCTTGGGTACCCTAGCTTAAGTGTTGAGTGGGACCCACATGGGGTGTCCCCTCTAGAAGCTCTAAAAAAGGCTTATGGGCCCCACCTCTTTGGCACCACCCAAGAACATTTAAGCCTCTCGATGAAACTCGTGTGGCCCCTTGGGGTCCCTTTTTAATGGGCCTTGGTAAGCCCAACTGAGTCTTGGAGTTGGGCCTTCTTTGTGTTGCTTGAGGAAGAGTTTTCCAAAGTTTAGACTTAGGTATTTTAATATGCTTTGTTATTGGTAATTTATTTTAAATAGGCTTTATTAGTTGTGCTTTGTTTTAATTATGCATTGTTATTTATAATGCTCCCTTGACTTATAAAAGAGACTCTTGTAGTGTGTTAGATATCATATATAAAGAAATAGAATCAAGTTTGTCTCTCTCTCTCTCTCTCAAGAAATTGCCCTCTCTAACAAGGTTTTTCTCTATATCTCTCTCTTCTACCCCTTCGGCCCTAGGCCCTCTTCCCTTCTTCCTTGCCTTTGTGAGTCCCTACCTCATTGACTCATCCATCCCATCTTGGGCTCTTCTTCTAGTTACTAAAGTGGTTCCAATCTTTTAAAGACCTAGCATTTGCCTAAGTGTTAAGTAGAATCAATTTTACTTAATACTTGTGTGAACTGCATCAACTCTTCGATAAACGTGGACCATTCTTGCATCAAGCGAGGTTCCTGAGCTTGTCCGGATGGACCAGACCTCTTTCAAGCCTTAGGACACCTTTCCCAAATCTAAACTCTACCTAGTTCAGACCAACAAAATTAACCCCAAACACCCCTACGTGTCCTTAACGAACCCACCAAATCATGGATCTTAATTCTCTTTCCTGTTTAGGAGAATTAAATATGACACCAAAACCTGTTCTGCCCAAAAACCAGTCCAAAAATAGACCTAATCCAAACATATATCCTGCCTTTGCCTATTTTTAATTCTCAAACCAAATCGACCCAAACTCCCAAATTTCACCCAGACCTTTTCTAACTATTCCTAGTCTAGCCCTGTTTTTTATAAATTTTTTAATTTTTATTTTGAGATAAATTATTCACTCTCTCAGGGTCTGTCAAAACTTGAACAAAATCTAGTTCCCAAACAAGCCCAAAACTTCCCAGGATTGTATCTCTTCAACCTCAAATCCCCTATAACTAAAATTTTTACCCAAGCTTCCCTGTGTGTCCTTAGCCACCTCTTAATTTTTTAGCATTTATTGTGTTGTATTTTAGGGAAACCTGAATTTTCTTTGAACCTTGCGAGACTATACCTGAACCTCTTACACAAACTTGATCTTGACCTAACCAAACCTAACCCAAGTCCACCTAAATCTTAAAACCTAAACCTAGGCCCACCAGAATACATCAACTGGTATTAGAGTGAACCGAGAGTGAACCCATGCTATGCAAGCAAGGCCAAGTCAATCCACCCACGATGAATTCCAAATTCATCAACAAACTCAGTGGAAGGACTAACACCAAGGGTGGAGCCCACATAGCTGACATCAAAGCCGACTTTCAACAAGTCACAAACTTGTTGCACCTTGAAAACATCACTAATCAGCTATAGCAAATCCAAATAAATCTCTAAAACACGTGGCAGTAGCTTCGACCCGTTGTCCAAAGTGGTAAGGTGTTCGAAGAACATGTTGATTTTTTAATGCAATTCAGCCCCATTATTGCAAACCATAGACAAAATCAGCAAGGTCGAACTTGTCATCGATCAACCTAATGAGTGACCTTGCTGTCACTTCTGAGGTCAACACGATTCCAGCAAAGGAGGCACAAGAGGACCCACAAGTACAAAAAGAAGTTCCAATTCAACAAACAGGACATACTCTTCTTCTCTCTCTCATGATGCTATGAATAATGTAAAAAGCAAAGTATATACCTAATGAATACTTGCGAGAGTGGACTAGGGTCCATAGCTCGACGATGAATGCGATGCATCGAACCCCCCCATAATAGTTGTTAGGTTTTCATGCTCATTTGACCAAACGAATGCACGTAGTTTCTGCCCCTATAATGAGCTTATGCATGGTGTGGAAAAGCCTCGTTATGAGCTTTCTCATACTCGTCATGAGTGGGACCCAAAGCTCATACCCATGACAGATGGGGTATGTCTCAACAATCCATTTGATTCGGGAGGAAAGCTTGCCCACATGCATCCCCTATACAATGAAGACTCTGAAACTATGGACATAGTTAGTCTTCACTGGGTACCTTCACAAAGTGCAGCCACCTCATGCGAGGTCACCAAAGATGCAAACCATTATGTACACACTCAATACCAAAGTCATGGTGTTGAGGGTGCAACACCTTACTCTTGGAAACCAAGTCCATTCTCAACCGTTGCAAGCATCTCAGTCTCATACCTAACCCCAAGTGTGTCCAACCTGAATTTGGAAGAACCCCAAAACCTCCCAATTTTAAAAATTTGCATAGCCCATATCGTGAGGAATCTAGGTATGAGATTCAAACCTAAGGTTCCTCAATATGTCTTTAGTCTACTCTCAAAATTTACTATATATTGAGTTCCCATTTCAGAGAACTCATTTTTTTTGTTCAGTCGATACCCAAACCCAGTCGGTCCTGTATAATAAAAAAGTTCTGTGACTTTAAAAAATCAGATTCCTCTGCTCCATTGTCCTCTGATCATGTTTTTTTTACCAAACCTTCCCTAAGGTGTCTAGAGTTAGCCCCTAAAATTTTAAAATTTAATGTTGCACCTTTTGGGAGAACCAAATTTTATTTTCAAGTTTGTCTGAACCAAAACCCATTCTAGTCTAACCCTAATCCCTGTCTCATGTTCTTGAACTCATATCTTCAAAACCCAGTAAAGTTAGGACCAGATTTTTTTCATAGAGTCTTCCTCAACATGTCCAAAATCATCCCTCAAAATTTAGAAATTTTTACCCTTCGCACAAGCGAATGTCATGAAGTTCGCGTGATATATTGTTCCGTCCGTCGGCTAAGGCAAAACCTCACTTAAATGTATATTTGCACATATTTTGTGCGGTCCTCAAGATGTGCGCATAAATTATGTTATTTATAAGGCCTTCTCTGTTAATCATAAAATCATAAATATCTTAGTAAAAGCACATATTTTATACCAAAGTCGCAGGAAACCATGTGAACCTCCTTTCTCTTTTCTTTAATCATCACTTAAATGTATGTTCGCACCTTTTTTTTGTCTTCACTAAGCACATAATTTTTTTTTTGCAAACTCCTTATGCTAATAACTTCATAAATACCTTAGTAAAATCATATATTTTATGACAAAGTTGCTGAAAACTATGCAAATCTCCTTTATTTTTCATCTTTTAACTGTCACTTAAATGTATGTTCGCACCTATTTTCTTGTTGTTTTCACGAAGTGCACAAATATAACTTATGAGAACCTCCTTATGATCATAACTTTACAAATACTTTAGTAAAATTACATATTTTATACCAAAGTCATTAAAGATCGTGCAAACCACCTTTTTTCTTTTTTTAACACAACACTTAAATGTATCTTCATACCTTTTTTTTTCAATCTTTAAGAAGCACATGATAATAACTTATGTGAACCTCTTTATGACCATAACTTCATAAATATCTTAGTAAAATCACATATTTTATAGGATCATATATCAAATTGTGCGAAGATACATAAATATGTTACTAACTACACATATATCTGATACGTATAGATTATGATGGTTTTTTTATGTTTGCAATCCTTCATGGTATGAAAAATGATTGTATAGTTCACAATGAATACTTATAAACAAAAAAAAAATGGCAGTAGCAAGTGGTTCAAACCCCCATCTCTAGCTCCAAGCAAGAAAGCAATTGTGGTGCTCAAGGTACTTGTGAGTATCTTCAATCATGTTTATGCATTTATATTCAATTTGAAATAGTGATACTGACATGTACACGTTTATATTCAATTTTAATTATTGATGATAATAGGTTTATCATGAAAGTTAAAATGTATATCAATAAGAAATGAACAGAAAGAGTGTGAATTTTACAAAGATACTTCGATGGCAAGTGATGTAAGTGTTAGATTTGCATGTTTGTTTGTTTATTTGTTATGTTTATATGTATACTCAAATGAATCTAACATGAATGTATCACATATGTTGAATTTAACAAGATTCATAAAAAAAACTCAAAAAAGCCCACAATCGAGACATGAAAAAATGAGATAATCTGCTAAGGATCATTTACATTACCCCTTATTTCTTTGTGAGTTTGAAAACCAATGTTTCTGTTGTTTACGACTGACTAACAAAAACTAACTTGTAAACATTGATTGCTCACAATAAATGCTCACAACTAAAGGGCAACAAGAGGGTGTTGTTGGATGCTGAGATGTTGACAACATCTATGTTTGGTTTGAAGCTAACAAAGTATTAGTTGGACATTGTTGCGTAGATAACAAATATAAATTTGGGATGCCCGAAGTGACCTTAAACTTGATTTATGTTGTAGATCTTATTTGCTGCCAACTAGAGCAACAAACATTGGGTTATTTGGGAAATGAACCTTAAGGTGAAGGAGTTCAAGTTGTATAATTCAATTCATAGTACAACTTGCATATATAACGTCTACAACATAATAAGTTAATACGTATTTAAACATGATCTTATTGCTCTTTCATACTTGATAGGTTTAATGTTTTGTTGCAGGTTCATTTTTTACAGCATAGATGGGCGACGATTGTTATTCCAAGTTGGCCTCACTTGTGGATGATATTTTTCAACAAGAAAATAAGTAATTACTTTGCTTATATGTTTGTTTATTCAATTAATATTTTGTACATGTTGACTTGAAATATGATTGTTACAGGCATGATTGTGGTATATTTATCCTTTGTACATGCATTACTTGCGTAGAAATGAGGAATTGACCTTCACCCATGTACATGTTTATATATCCTAGTTTGTGATATTTATGAGAGGTAAGATATATTAGTTGTTTGCTAATATTTTTTTTTTTCAGAATAATGTCATCAAATTTAAGAATCGTACGATCTCATCCTATAAGAAAATAAGGAAGAATGCTAAGAAGGAAGCAAAGAACCAAAAAGACCACAACAGAAAACAACAAAGACTAAAAAAGCAAAGCCTGCAGAGATGAAGGTTGCAAAGGTGAAGGCTGCAGAAATAGAGGTTATGAAAATGAATGTTATAGAGACGGAGGTTGCAAATACCGATGTTGCAGAGATGGAGGCTGCAAAGACAGATGTAATGGAGCTGTGGGCAATTATGAGAACTATATGTTGATGATGAATTGTAATGTATGAATTGTCAAACTTTACATATGTAAATTATGAGTTTAAATTTGTTCTTTTAAATATTTCATGTTGATGAGTTGTCAAAACTTATAGTTGATTACATTTTTCAAGTTTAATGAGTTTAAATTTGTCAAACTTTATGAATTGTCAAACTTTAAGGATGCATTTTTATTTCGTCATTGTTTATGTTTTGTCATTGTTCTGCAATATTTTATGTTTAATGTTATACAAATTTTGTATTTGTTGACATCATTTAAAAGAAAAATTGCATATTATTTGTTGCAAGTCACAAAATTCTTTATGTTCGCAAAACATAAATGTAGAGTTTTGTATGCTCGCAACACTTTATTGTGAATCATTTAGGTTAAAATCACATATCTTGTGTATAAAACATGTGATTTTACTATGGAATTTGTGAAGTTACGATCATAAAGAGGTTTGCATAAGTTATATTTGTGCGCTTCGTGAAGACCACAAAAAAATAAGTGTGATAAATTTAAGTGATGGTTAAAAAAATAAAAAAAAAGGTTCACACGGTCTCCAACGACTTTAGTATAAAATTTATGATTTTGCTAAGGTATTTATGAAGTTACGATCATAAAGAGGTTCACAAAAGTTGTTTGTGCGCGCTTCATGAAAACTACAAAAAAATAGGTGCAAACATACATTTAAGTGACAATTAAAGAAAGGAGAAAAGAGGTTCGCACACTTCTCACAACTTTGATATAAAATATGCAATTTTACTAAGGTATTTGCGATTTTACGATTAACAGATAAGACCATATAAATAACATAATTTTTGTGCACTTTTTGAGGACCACAAAAAAATGTGCGAATACACATTTAAGTGAGGTTTTTCCTTAGCAGAATAATATATCATGAGAACTTCTCTTATCTAAAAGGAAAAAAAGTCCTAAAAGTTGTCTATTTATATGCAGATTTCAGAAATTTTAGGGCATTTAGATAAACACATCATTTTTGTCGTACAATACGGTAATTTTTTGTAACATTTTTGCCCTTTGTCGCCTAAAAATTTAAGCATCTGAATTTTTAAGAGATAATTTATATGGCACCTAATTTTTTTAGGTGCCATGTTTTTCTTCTTCTATAATTCAAGTTTTATACCCTCAAAACACTCATAATTCAAAAATTTACCTAGCTTTATCTTCAGTCGCTCAAATTCATCCCCAGGACACGATAACTATCCTTATTTCGGCTATGGTTGAAATATAGCAATTTTATTCATTAAATTCTGGACAAAAAGATCATAAAAGTGATTGCTCCTTGGAATTGTCTTTGGGTCTTTTCTACATCGCCTAAGTGGAAGGTGAAAAAGGAATCCTTTCAAAGGGGGCTGAACCATTAGTAAGGTTAGGGTACCATTCTTGGAAGAGCTAGACATTGGACCTTGTTGTAGAACCTATAGGCCAGGGAACAGTCTCAACAGACGGTCTCTATTTGTTGAATTATAGCACTCACTAGGCTTCTAGATATGAAAGAATCAGGCTATCATTGGTAGGACTGCCGACTGGTGAGGTTTGTATTGAATACATGATGACCTGATCAAACCCGAGTAACCAGGTATGGGCATAAAAAATGCCAGCCCCCTATTATCTTGGCCGACTCGAATCCAATTCGAATATTATGCCTGTCAAGTTTGGGTTAAGATTTCTGTTGAATATCTGACCTGTGCTGGCTTGGCCCAAATATTTTACAGGTAGCAGTGAAAAAAAGTTCCTTAAATTGTACAAACCCACAACTAGTTATTTGGGCGAGTTAGGAATTGGAAACACCCGACCATTGACAGCCCTAAATTCTGTGGGTTACACTCATTTGGTGCTCACCTATGTCAATCGGGTACCGGTAAGGGTGCATCACGGCAATTTCAAAAAATGTGAGTACGAGAACACACACACACACACACATATATATATATATATTAAATCACATAAATACAAAATAAATTCAAAATAAACTGAATATAATCTAAATATATATGCTATATCTAAAATATAGTATATACTGAAAATATAATTATAAATTGAATACAAACTTGTAGGTACGGAAGGCAAAATGGAGTGTCCGTGTGACATAGGTGCTCACTCTTTATATTAGTTGACACTGAAATATGAAGCATTCAATTTAAGAATGGTGGTTTGCAGCTGTGAAATGTCAACAACGGTCAGGAATCAAGGCGATTCTTGGGAAAAGTATATTTATCAGTGGCAGCAAAAATACTGTAGATCAGGTGCAATCACATTGCACACTTTAGTGTGCCACCGCACCTGACTGCCCTCCATCTGCTGTTGGGAACCTCAGCAGACGGACTGTATTCCAAACATGGAGGGGCAGTCAGGTGCAGGGGCACATTTACAACTGTGCAATGTGATTACCCCTGCAAAAATCCTTGCAACCCTTGTACTTTGTAATCAATAATAAAACAGTAACACTTAGTATAAACGGTAATTTAGTTGGATACACGAAGCAGCATGAAACAGATTTTAGAAAGAACTCTCTTATAAGTTTTAGAACCATGATGGTGGCCACATAACTCTAACTTAAGTCATCATTAGATAAGTAACAATAAGCGTAAACGATGCAGGTATGAATAAAACATCTCCACTGATTCATATTTGGTACACAGATCAGTCTCAATTAGGTGATCAGCTTGATATGGCAAGATACTTCGTAATGTTCTTTGCCAACGATCTGGGTTGGAGCACAGCTAAAATCTGAAGGATGTAGCCCCCCAAACTGCATATTACATGGTTTTTGGTAGAAACTTCTAATGAAAAGTATAAAACAATCTCTATGGAGGAGAGCTTGGTCAGTGGAAGGTTGGTGGTTGTGGAAACTCCAGCAGATTCCCAGGTTGAATGTAATGAATGTTGAAACTCTTGAACCCCATCAATCTGGTGGAGCCCAAAGAAGGAACAAGAGGGTTCTGCAGGCCCCTCCATCCAAATAACTCAGATAAATGAAAAGATTGTTGTGGAATGCCAGAGGTATTCACATTAGAAATTTTCATCATGAAGCAAAAAGAGAGTTTTTCTTGTTTTCCAAGAAAAAAGCAACTTCTACTGAGAAGACCAGGCATTTGGACAGAGCATAAAGTATGAGAATGATTTTACAACGATAGAACACACATAATAATAATAACATATCGTCTCAATATACTATGAAACTGTCACAACTTTGAATAACATAAAATGAACACATTAAGAAATTTTGAAGAACACTTATTTTTTATTCTGTGAAACTAATTCCAGTACTTGCTCGAATTCAAATGAGTAAAGATATTAACTCGTGCTTGTTGACACTGTATTCTCCTCATTTAACAATGACAATCAACAACTACGCCAACAGTATCTCTGTTGCACTTATAGCAGCTAGTTTCACCAAAATGTTATTAGTACTAGAAGGAAACTGAAAATATAATCAAAAGAATATAAAGTTTCTCAATGTCCATAAGTCCAGTGATAGTGTCATGTCACAGGAAGAATACAAGGGAATACGCAAATTGTTGGAAATACACGAATATAGAGATGTTAAACACAAAATATTGAAGAAAGATATCTTTACTGTCTTAACCAAAGCTGATAATCGGAACCCCTGTCAACAAACCTATGCCAGCTTCCATCTAATTGATTTTCTTTGGAGGGATTCCAATCAAAATGGCCCAACTTCATTACAAGATTGTCTCCAATATGAGCAACATACCCATCATTATTTGCATGAAAAATTTTTACAGAGCTGCGGCAGTGAATCCCAGCTCTGCTTCGGGCCTCAATCAATTCCGTTATTGTATCACGAAGACCAAAATCATAAAAATGATCATAGAAGATGACAGGCTGCATGTGCAAGCATTTTCATGTAAATTAGCCCAATTCACACACACACACACACACACACACACACACACACACACACAGAGGAGCAGGTGAGATTACCGTTCCAGGATGTGTTAGAATATATGCATGTCCTTGTGTCAGTTTATCCCTTGGGAATGGCCAGTGTCCCTGTGATTTGATAATAATAAATTCCTTAACAATTTATTAATGCATGAAGACTGTCTTCATTGGCTTGTCGAGTTCATGCACCTACTAATATTCACCACATACATGCACACACACAAGAGAGAGAGAGAGAGAGAGAGAGAGAGACCTGTGTTGATCCAGTATCGTGGTTTTCTAAATATGTCACGGCACGTGAGGGCCACCAGCCCATAACTCCTGTTGGTTTTCCATGAGAGTCGATTAGCCTCCAGTACTGATTATGCAAAGCAGAATGAAGGATTCCCTGCCCATGAAGCATTGAAAGGAATAATAAATTACCACGAGACTAAATGGTCTCTCGATGTATGTCATTGCACTATATATCTATCACACAAAGAAAAACATGCATCAGGTGAAGAGGTCACCATTATGTGTTTGCCTACACTCGGTTATCAGAACCACCAGTTAATATTTGTGTTTGACACGCTTCATTCTTTTATAGATTAATTTATGTATGTAGGTGATACTTTTTTCGTTTTAGGCCCACATTTTGCATCCAGTTCTTTTTAGGACCACATTTTGAATTCAAGGAAAAAGAAATTCATCGCTCAAGTAATTTGCTTTATGGTCTTTTTGGCCATACAGAAAATATTCTAATGAGTGGAGGAAGAGTACTTTGGTGCCTCTATATAAGAATAAGGGTGATATACAAGATTGCACAAACTATCGTGGTATAAAACTCATGAGTCATACTATGAAACTTTGGGAGAGGGTGATTGAGTATAGGTTGAGGAAGGTTGTCATGATATCGGAGAATCAATTTGGTTTTATGCCTAAAAGATCAACTATGGAAACTATACATCTTCTTAGACAACTTATTGAGAGATATAGAGAGAGGAACAAAGATTTGCATATGGTTTTTATTGATTTGGAGAAGGCATACGATAGAGTACCTAGGGATGTTCTCTGGTGGACAATGATGAAGAAAGGTGTTTCTCTCAAGTACATTAGTATAATTAAAGATATGTACGAAGGAGTAGTAACCAATGTCCGCACTTGTGGAGGGGTGACAACCAATTTTCCTATAACGGTTGGGTTATATCAAGGATCTGCATTAAGCCCTTTCCTATTTGCTATAGTAATGGATGAACTTACAAGATCAATTCAAGAAAATGTCTCGTGGTGTATGTTGTTTGCTGATGATATTGTTTTTGTAAAAACCAGTTTAAAAAAAAATAATAATAATTAAGATCGGACCCGGGTCGGGTCCAGACCCGACCCGGATCCAACCTGTGCCAGCCCCTCGAAAACCCTTTTCGAGGGGACTGGCAGCCCACAGCAGGGGGCTTCTCCGGCGACACAGGGGGCGGGCCCTGTGTGCGCCCCCTCCCTATTAAAAGACGAGAGGGGAGGGCCTACGAGCCTCCCCCGACCCCCCCGACTCTCTCTCTCATCTCTCGTCTCTCTCCTCTCTGCTCTCTCTTCCCCCGACTCTATCTCTCTCTCTCTTTGCCGACGCCGGCCAACCCCCTTCACGGCGCCACCCTCTCCGGCGAACCCCCCTTCACGGCAGCCCAGGTAGCCCCCTCCTTTCCCCCTTTTTCCTCCCCCTGATTCGCCAGAAGGCCGGCAGGTGGCCGACGGCCCCTGCCGAGCCTTCCTCCTCTTTTTTCACGACAGGCAAGGGGTGTAACGCCCCAAAATTTTAACCTAGATTTTTGAGGATTTTTTTTTTTTTTAAAGCGGAAACAACAAATGATTACAGGGTTAAGCATTTCAGAACGATACAGGAAAGTAAAAGCAAACCACACCATTTATTTTTATTTCAATGATAATAGAATCCAATATCAGAGTTTTCACATTATGAATCTCAAATTAAAATTTCCAATCTGAAATAAAGTAGGATCGCCAGGGAACAAATAGATCCAGTCCTGGTCAGCGCCTCATCCTGCTTCGCTCATGGACTACTCTGTGCCTGAAAATGATAAAAGTTATAGGAATTAGACTACCACGTCTAAGTAGGAAAACTGTAATTATTCTTGCAGGTAGATCATGTGTCAGGTGTGATGTGGGTGTTGTGTTGGAATTTTAGTCTAAACATAAACACATAGGGAATTCGATGCAATAGCAATAATAGACATATATCTGAATAGAAAGGTAGATTATGTAACAGTTTATACTTAAGCACAAAAAGCATTTTTCTCAACTACAATAATTAAACAAGGTATTAAGCAATTAAAGCAGATCTTACACTAACATGAATAACATCTATATAACATCCATAATATGAATTCAATTAACTAATATATGCACAGTTTAGGATGTTGTTTTATCATAAGCACCGAATATAAAGCATGATGAAAAAGTAAACAGTTGTCTCTATAATGACTCCAACACAGTGATACCTAACTGTTCTAGTTAATGTTTATCTTTTCTTATCCCGCGGGTACACACGGGCCAAGGCAACCATCACAGAAGAGAACGTTCGGGGGTATATTATTCAAGGTTGTTTTATTAACCCGAACATTCTAACTGTGACTGAAATCCCAAGGGAGCGGCCAGTGACCGAGAGAAACTCCCAAAGGCCAAAACCAAGACAGGATGCATCCCTAACTTCTGCAGAAGAACATGGAACTACCGCCTAGGACACAATTGGTAGTCTGGGTCCCCCGACTCTGAGGACTGGGACCAACGAGTCGCTTTACGCTCGAAACCAAAACACATGTCCCCAGAGTTTTGTACCACTTACCCTCTCCAAGGTAAGCCCGAATCTGAGTGGGTTAAATCTTTTTATTTAGTTAATTTCCCGAAGTATGGGACATTTTCCCAACTTCTTTCTACTATCGTAGTAGTAGGATTC